>NW_027446085.1:0-90111 GCF_038048845.1 Mixophyes fleayi | reverse complement strand
TTTCATGATTCATGATTCAATTCATGATTCAAAAACCAATTCATGATTCGATTCATGATTCAATTCATGATTCATGATTCAATTTATGATTCATGATTCATGATTCAATTCATGATTCATGATTCAATTCATGATTCAATTCATGATTCAATTTATGATTCATGATTCAATTCATGATTCAATTCATGATTCATGATTCATGATTCGATTCATAATTCATGAATCATGATTGAATTCATGATTCTTGATTCATGATTCGATTCATGATTCATGATTCAATTCATGATTCATGTTTCAATTCATGATTCATAATTCAAGATTTATGATTCAATTCATGATTCATGATTCATAATTCAATTCATGATTCACGATTCAATTCATGATTCATAATTCATGATTCATGACTCAATTCATGATTCATGATTCAAGATTCATGATACATGATTCAATGCATGATTTTTCGAATCCTGATTCAATTCATGATTCATGATTTGATTTATGATTCGTGATTCATAATTCAATTCATGATTCATGATTCATAATTCATGATTTGATTCATGATTCATGATTCATGCTTCAATTCATGATTCATGATTCATGATTCAATTCATGATTCATGATTCGATTCATGATTCATGATTCATGATTAGTGATTCAATTCATGATTCATGATTTGATTCATGATTTATGATTTAATTCATGATTCATGATTCATAATTCAATTCATGATTCATAATTCATGATTCATGATTCAATTCATGATTCATGATTCATGATTCATGATTTAATTCATGATTCATCATTCAATTCATGATTCATGATTCAATACATGATTCATGATTCATAATTCATGATTCATGATTCAATTCATGATTCATAATTCATGATTCATTATTCAATTCATGATTCATAATTCATGATTCATGATTCAATTCATGATTCAGGATTCAATTCATGATTCATGATTCATAATTCATGATTCATGATTCAATTCATGATTCATGATTCATGATTCAATTCATGATTCATGATTAAATTCATGATTCATGATTCAATTGATGATTCATGATTCATGATCCAATTCATGATTCATGATTTGATTCATGATTCATGATTCGATTCATGATTCATGATTCGATTCATGATTCATGATTCAATTCATGATTTATGATTCATGATTCAATTTATGATTCATGATTCATGATTCAATTTATGATTCGTGATTCATGATTGAATTCATGATTCATGATTCATGATTCATGATTTAATTCATGATTCATGATTCATGATTTAATTCATGATTCATGATTCATGATTCATGATTCAATTCATGATTCATGATTCAATTGATGATTCATGATTCATGATCCAATTCATGATTCATGATTTGATTCATGATTCATGATTCGATTCATGATTCATGATTCGATTCATGATTCATGATTCAATTCATGATTTGTGATTCATGATTCAATTTATGATTCATGATTCATGATTCAATTCATAATTCATGATTCATGATTCAATTCATGATTCATGATTCATGATTCATGATTTAATTCATGATTCATGATTCATGATTTAATTCATGATTCATGATTCATGATTCATGATTCAATTCATGATTCATTATTCAATTCATGATTTGATTCATGATACATGATTCAATTCATTATTCATGATTCATGGTTCAATTCATGATTCATGATTCAATTCATGATTCAATTCATGATTCATGATTCAATTTATGAATTATGATTCATGATTCATGATTCATGATTCAATTCATTATTCATGATTCATGATTCATGATTCATGATTTAATTCATAAGTTCAAATCATGATTCATGATTCAATTCATGATTCATGATTCAATTCATGATTCATAATTCATGATTCATGATTCATGATTCATGATTCAATTCATGATTCAATTCATGATTCATGATTCAATTCATGATTTATAATTCATGATTCATGATTCAATTCATGATTCATGATTCATGATTCATGATTCATGATTCAATTCATGATTCATGATTCAATTGATGATTCATAATTCATGATTCATGATTCAATTCATGATTCTTGATTCATGATTCAATTCATGATTCAAAAACCAATTCATGATTCGATTCATGATTCAATTCATGATTTATGATTCGATTTATGATTCATGATTCATGATTCAATTCATGATTCATGATTCAATTCATGATTCAATTCATGATTCAATTCATGATTCATGATTCAATTCATGATTCAATTCATGATTCATGATTCGATTCATGATTCATGATTCAATTCATGATTCAATTCATGATTTATGATTCATGATTCGATTCATGATTCGATTCATGATTCATGATTCAATTCATGATTATTGATTCATGATTCAATTCATGATTCATGATTCAATTCATGATCCATAATTCATGATTCGATTCATGATTCATGATTCAATTCATGATTCATGTTTCAATTCATGATTCATAATTCAAGATTTATGATTCAATTCATGATTCATGATTCATAATTCAATTCATGATTCACGATTCAATTCATGATTCATGACTCAATTCATGATTCATGATTCAAGATTCATGATACATGATTCAATGCATGATTCGAATCCTGATTCAATTCATGATTCATGATTCGATTTATGAATCGTGATTCATAATTCAATTCCTGATTCATGATTCATGATTCATAATTCATGATTTAATTCATGATTCATGATTCAATTCATGATTCATGATTCAATTCATGATTCTTGATTCATAATTCATGATTCATGATTCAATTCATGATTCATAATTCATGATTCATGATTCAATTCATGATTCATGATTCATGATTCAATTCATGATTCATGATTCAATTCATGATTCATGATTCGATTCATGATTCATGATTCATTATTCAATTCATGATTCATGATTCAATTTATGATTCATGATTCATGATTCAATTCATGATTCATAATTAATGATTCATGATTCAATTCATGATTCATGATTCATGATTCATGATTCAATTCATGATTCATGATTCATGAATCATGATTCAATTCATGATTCATGAATCATGATTCAATTCATGATTCATGATTTATGATTCATGATTCAATTCATGATTCATGATTCAATTCATGATTCATGATTCAATTCATGATTCGATTCATGATTCAATTCATGATTCATGATTCAATTCATGATTCGATTCATGATTCAATTCATGATTTGAGTCATAATTCATAATTCATGATTCGATTCATGATTCATGATTCGATTCATGATTCATTAATCATGATTCAATTCATGATTCATTAATCATGATTCAATTCATGATTTGAGTCATGATTCATAATTCATGATTCGATTCATGATTCATGATTCGATTCATGATTCATTAATCATGATTCAATTCATGATTCATTCATCATGATTCAATTCATGATTCAATTCATGATTCATGATTCATTATTCATGATTCAATTCATGATTCATAATTCACAATTCATGATTCAATTCATAATTCATGATTCATGATTCATGATTCGATTCATGATTCATGATTTGATTCATGATTCATGATTCAATTCATGATTCATGATTCGATTCATGATTCATGATTCAATTCATAATTCATGATTCAATTCATGATTCGATTCATGATACATGATTCAATTCATGATTCATGATTCAATTCATGATTCATGATTCATGATTCAATTCATGATTCATGATTCGATTCATGATTCATGATTCAATTTATAATTCATGATTCAATTCATGATTCGATTCATGATACATGATTCAATTCATGATTCATGATTCAATTCATGATTCATGATTCATGATTCGATTCATGATTCATGATTCATAATTCAATTCATGATTCAATTCATGATTCAATTCATGATTCATGATTCAATTTATGAATTGTGATTCATGATTCATGATTCCTGATTCAATTCATTATTCATGATTCATGATTCATGATTCAATTCATGATTCGATTCACGATTCATGATTCAATTTATGAATTATGATTCATGATTCATGATTCAATTCATTATTCATGATTCATGATTCATGATTCATGATTCAATTCATGATTCAAATCATGATTCATGATTCAAATCATGATTCATGATTCAATGCATGATTCATGATTCAATTCATGATTCATAATTCATGATTCATGATTGATGATTCATGATTCAATTCATGATTCAATTCATGATTCATAATTCATGATTCATGATTCATGATTCAATTCATGATTCAATTCATGATTCATGATTCAATTCATGATTCATAATTCATGATTCATGATTCAATTCATGATTCATGATTCATGATTCATGATTCAATTCATGATTCATAATTCAATTCATGATTCATAATTCATGATTCATGATTCAATTCATGATTCATGATTCATGATTCAATTCATGATTCATGATTTGATTCATGATTTATGATTCAATTCATGATTCATAATTCAATTCATGATTCATAATTCATGATTCATGACTCAATTCATGATTCATGATTCAAGATTCATGATACATGATTAAATGCATGATTCGAATCCTGATTCAATTCATGATTCATGATTCGATTTATGATTCGTGTTTCATAATTC
The DNA here is from genome assembly GCF_038048845.1 of Mixophyes fleayi. NCBI lineage: Eukaryota > Metazoa > Chordata > Amphibia > Anura > Limnodynastidae > Mixophyes > Mixophyes fleayi. The sequence continues at coordinate 85,455 of NW_027446085.1, read as the reverse complement.
AATTCATGATTCATGATTCAATTCATAATTCATGATTCATAATTCATGATTTGATTCATGATTCATGATTCAATTCATAATTCATGATTCATAATTCATGATTTGATTCATGATTCATGATTCATGATTCAATTCATGATTCATGATTCGATTCATGATTCATGATTCAATTCATGATTCATGATTCAAAATTCAATTCATGATTCATGATTCATAATTCATGATTTGATTCATGATTCATGATTCATGCTTCAATTCATGATTCATGATTCATGATTCAATTCATGATTCATGATTCGATTCATGATTCATGATTCAATTTATGATTCATGATTCAATTCATAATTCATGATTTGATTCATGATTTATGATTTAATTCATGATTCATGATTCATAATTCATGATTTGATTCATGATTCATGATTCATGATTCAATTCATGATTCATGATTCGATTCATGATTATACATGATTCAATTCATGATTCATGATTCATGATTCAATTCATGATTCATGATTTGATTCATGATTTATAAATTTAATTCATGATTCATGATTCAATTCATGATTCATGATTTAATTCATGATTCATGATTCAATTCATGATTCATGATTCAATTCATGATTCATGATTCATAATTCATGATTCATGATTCAATTCATGATTCATAATTCATGATTCATGATTCAATTCATGATTCATAATTCATGATTCATGATTCAATTCATGATTCATGATTCAATTCATGATTCATGATTCATAATTCATGATTCATGATTCATGATTCAATTCATGATTCATGATTCGATTCATGATTCATGATTCATGATTCAATTCATGATTCATGATTCAATTTATGATTCATGATTCATGATTTAATTTATGATTCGTGATTCATGAATCATGATTCATGATTCATGAATCATGATTCATGATTCATGAATCATGATTCATGATTCAATTCATGATTCATAATTCATGATTCATGATTCAATTCATGATTCATGATTTATGATTCATGATTCAATTCATGAATCATGATTCATGAATCATGATTCATGATTCATGAATCATGATTCATGATTCATGAATCATGATTCATGATTCAATTCATGATTCATAATTCATGATTCATGATTCAATTCATGATTCATGATTCATGATTCATGATTCAATTCATGATTCATGATTCAATTTATGATTCATGATTCATGATTCAATTTATGATTCGTGATTCATGAATCATGATTCATGATTCATGAATCATGATTCATGATTCATGAATCATGATTCATGATTCAATTCGTGATTCATAATTCATGATTCATGATTCAATTCATGATTCATGATTTATGATTCATGATTCAATTCATGAATCATGATTCATGATTCAATTCGTGATTCATAATTCATGATTCATGATTCAATTCATGATTCATGATTTATGATTCATGATTCAATTCATGAATCATGATTCATGAATCATGATTCATGATTCATGAATCATGATTCATGATTCATGAATCATGATTCATGATTCAATTCATGATTCATAATTCATGATTCATGATTCAATTCATGATTCATGATTCATGATTCATGATTCAATTCATGATTCATGATTCAATTCATGATTCATGATTCAATTTATGATTCAATTCATGATTCAATTCACGATTTGAGTCATGATTCATAATTCATGATTCGATTCATGATTCATGATTCGATTCATGATTCTTTAATTATGATTCAATTCATGATTCATTAATCATGATTCAATTCATGATTCAATTCATGATTCATGATTCATTATTCATGATTCAATTCATGATTCACATGATTCATTATTCATGATTCAATTCATGATTCATGATTCATGATTCATGATTCATGATTCATGATTCAAATCATGATTCATGATTCAATTCATGATTCATGATTCATGATTCAATTCATGATTCATGATTCGATTCATGATTCATGATTCAATTCATAATTCATGATTCAATTCATGATTCGATTCATGATACATGATTCAATTCATGATTCATGATTCAATTCATGATTCATAATTCATGATTCAATTCATGATTCAATTCATGATTCATGATTCAATTTATGAATTATGATTCATGATTCATGATTCATGATTCAATTCATTATTCATGATTCATGATTCATTATTCATGATTCATGATTCAATTCATGATTCAAATCATGATTCATGATTCAAATCATGATTTATGATTCAATGCATGATTCATGATTCAATTCATGATTCATAAGTCATGATTCATGATTCATGATTCATGATTCAATTCATGATTCAATTCATGATTCATAATTCATGATTCATGATTCATGATTCAATTCATGATTCTATTCATGATTCATGATTCAATTCATAATTCATGATTCATGATTCAATTCATGATTCATGATTCATGATTCATGATTCAATTCATGATTCATGATTCAATTCATGATTCAATTCATGATTCATGATTCATGAATCAATTCATGATTCATGATTCATGATTCAATTCATGATTCATGATTCGATTCATGATTTATGATTCAATTCATGATTCATAATTCAATTCATGATTCATAATTCATGATTCATGACTCAATTCATGATTCATGATTCAAGATTCATGATACATGATTCAATGCATGATTCGAATCCTGATTCAATTCATGATTCATGATTCAATTTATGATTCTGGATTCATAATTCAATTCATGATTCATGATTCAATTCATGATTCATGATTCATAATTCATGATTTGATTCATGATTCATGATTCATGATTCAATTCATGATTCGATTCATGATTCATGATTCAATTTATGATTCATGATTCAATTTATGATTCGAATCCTGATTCAATTCATAATTCATGATTTAATTCATGATTCATAATTCATGATTCATGATTCAATTCATGATTCAGGATTCATGAATCATGATTCAATTCATGATTCATGATTCAATTCATTATTCGAATCCTGATTCAATTCATGATTCATGATTCGATTTATGATTCATGATTCATGATTCAATTCATGATTCATGATTAATGATTCAATTCATGATTCATGATTCATGATTCAATTCATGATTCATGATTCATGATTCGATTCATGATTCACGATTCATGATTCAATTCATGATTCTTGATTCATGATTCATGATTCAATTCATGATTCAATTAATTAATCATGATTTAATTCATGATTCATAATTCATGATTCATGATTAAATTCATGATTCATAATTCATGATTCAATTCATGATTAGTAAATCAATTCATGATTCATGATTCATGATTCAATTCATGACTCATAATTCATGTTTCATGATTAATTTCATAATTCATAATTCATGATTCATGATTCAATTCATGATTCAATTCATGATTCATGATTCAATTCAGGATTTGATTCCTGATTTAATTCATGATACATGATTAATTTTATAATTCATAATTCATGATTCATGATTCAATTCATGATTCATGATTCAATTCATGATTCAATTTATGATTCATGATTCAATTCATGATTCATGATTCAATTCATGATTTGATTCCTGATTCAATTCATGATTCATGATTCAATTCATGATTCATGATTCAATTCATGATTCATGATTCATGATTCAATTCATGATTCAATTTAGGATTCATGATATAAGATTAAATTCATGATTCATGATTCAATTCATGATTCAATTCATGATTCAATTTAGGATTCATGATATAAGATTCAATTCATGATTCATGATTCATTTCATGATTCATAATTCATGATTCATGATTCATGATTCATGATTCAATTCATGATTCGAATCCTGATTCAATTCATGATTCATTATTCGATTTATGATTCATGATTCATGATTCAATTCATGATTCATGATTAATGATTCAATTCATGATTCATGATTCATGATTCAATTCATGATTCATGATTCATGATTCATGATTCATGATTCGATTCATGATTCACGATTCATGATTCACGATTCATGATTCAATTCATGATTCATGATTCATGATTCAATTCATGATTCAATTCATGATTCATGATTCAATTCATGATTCATGATTCATGATTAATGATTCAATTCATGATTCATGATTCAATTCATGATTCATGATTCATGAATAATGATTTATGATTCAATTCATGATTCATAATTCATGATTCATGATTCAATTCATGATATATGAATCATGAATCATGATTCATGATTTAATTCATGATTCATGATTTAATTCATGATTCATGATTCAATTCATGATTCATGATTCAATTCATGATTCATAATTCATGATTCATGATTCAATTCATGATTCATAATTCATAATTCATGATTCGATTCATGATTCATAATTCATTTCATGATTCATTATTTAATTCATGATTCATGATTCATGATTCAATTCATGATTCATGATTCGATTCATGATTCATGATTCAATTCCTGATTCATGATTCATGATTCAATTCATGATTCATGATTCGATTCATGATTCATGATTCAATTCATGATTCATGTTTCAATTCATGATTCATGATTCGATTCATGATTCATGATTCATGATTCAATTCATGATTCATGATTCATGATTCAATTCATGATTCAATTCATGATTCATGATTCAATACATGATTCATGATTCATGATTCGATTCATGATTCAATTCATGATTCAAGACCCAATTCATGATTCGATTCATGATTCAGATCATGATTCATGATTCAATTTATGATTCATTATTCGTTTCATGATTCATGATTAATGATTCACAAATCAATTCATGATTCATAATTCATGATTCATGATTCAATTCATGATTCATAATTCATGATTCATGATTTAGGATTTGATTCATGATTTATGATTCATAATTCAATTCATGAATTATGATTCGATTCATGATTCATGATTAAATTCATGATCCATGATTCATGACTCGATTCATGATTCATGATTTATAATTCAATTCATGATTCATGATTCATGATTCAATTCATGATTAATGATTCAATTCATGATTCATAATTCATGATTCATGATTAAATTCATGATTCATGATTCAAGATTTATGATTCATCATTCAATTCATGATTCATCATTCAATTTATGATTCGAATCCTGATTCAATTCATAATTCATGATTTAATTCATGATTCATAATTCGTGATTCATGATTCAATTCATGATTCAGGATTCATGAATCATGATTCAATTCATGATTCATGATTCAATTCATGATTCGAATCCTGATTCAATTCATGATTCATTATTCGATTTATGATTCATGATTCATGATTCAATTCATGATTCATGATTAATGATTCAATTCATGATTCATGATTCATGATTCAATTCATGATTCATGATTCATGATTCATGATTCGATTCATGATTCACGATTCATGATTCACGATTCATGATTCAATTCATGATTCTTGATTCATGATTCATGATTCAATTCATGATTCAATTCATGATTCATGATTCAATTCATGATTCATAAGTCATGATTCATGATTAAATTCATGATTCATAATTCATGATTCATGATTCAATTCATGATTAGTAAATCAATTCATGATTCATGATTCATGATTCAATTCATGACTCATAATTCATGTTTCATGATTAATTTCATAATTCATAATTCATGATTCATGATTCAATTCATGATTCATGATTCAATTCATGATTCAATTCATGATTCATGATTCAATTCATGATTTGATTCCTGATTTAATTCATGATACATGATTAATTTTATAATTCATAATTCATGATTCATGATTCAATTCATGATTCATGATTCAATTCATGATTCATGATTCAATTTATGATTCGATTCCTGATTCAATTCATGATTCATGATTCATTTCATGATTCATAATTCATGATTCATGATTCATGATTCATGATTCATGAATCATGATTTGATTCATGATTCATGATTCAATTCATGATTCATGATTCATGATTAATGATTCAATTCATGATTCATGATTCAATTCATGATTCATGATTCATGAATAATGATTCATGATTCGATTCATGATTCATGATTCAATTCATGATTCATGATTCATGAATAATGATTCAATTCATGATTCATGATTCAATTCATGATTCATGATTCATGAATAATGATTCATGATTCGATTCATGATTCATGATTCAATTCATGATTCATGATTCATGATTCAATTCATAATTCATGATTCGATTGATGATTCATGATTCATGATTCAATTCATGATTCATGATTCATGATTCAATTCATGATTCAATTTATGATTCATGATTCAATTTATGATTCATGATTTATGATTCATGATTTATGATTCAATTCATGACTTATGATTCAATTCATGATTCTTGATTCGTGTTTTATGATTCATGATTCAATACATGATTCATGATTCATGATTCGATTCATGATTCAATTCATGATTCAAGACCCAATTCATGAGTCGATTCATGATTCAGATCATGATTCATGATTCAATTTATGATTCATGATTCGTTTCATGATTCATGATTAATGATTCACAAATCAATTCATGATTCATAATTCATGATTCATAATTCAATTCATGATTCATAATTCATGATTCATGATTTAGGATTTGATTCATGATTTATGATTCATAATTCAATTCATGATTCATGATTCGATTCATGATTCATGATTAAATTCATGATCCATGATTCATGACTCGATTCATGATTCATGATTTATAATTCAATTCATGATTCATGATTCATGATTCAATTCATGATTAATGATTCAATTCATGATTCATAATTCATGATTCATGATTAAATTCATGATTCATGATTCAAGATTCATGATTCATCATTCAATTCATGATTCATGATTCAATTTATGATTCGAATCCTGATTCAATTCATAATTCATGATTTAATTTATGATTCATAATTCATGATTCAATTCATGATTCAGGATTCATGAATCATGATTCAATTCATGATTCATGATTCAATTCATGATTCATGATTCAATTCATGATTCGAATCCTGATTCAATTCATGATTCATGATTCGATTTATGATTCATGATTCATGATTCAATTCATGATTCATGATTAATGATTCAATTCATGATTCATGATTCATGATTCGAATTATGATTCACGATTCATGATTCAATTCATGATTCTTGATTCATGATTCATGATTCAATTCATGATTCAATTCATGATTCATGATTCAATTCATGATTCATAATTCATGATTCATGATTAAATTCATGATTCATAATTCATGATTCATGATTCAATTCATGATTAGTAAATCAATTCATGATTCATGATTCATAATTCAATTCATGACTCATAATTCATGTTACATGATTAATTTCATAATTCATAATTCATGATTCATGATTCAATTCATGATTCATGATTCAATTCATGATTCAATTCATGATTCATGATTCAATTCATGATTTGATTCCTTATTTAATTCATGATACATGATTAATTTTATAATTCATAATTCATGATTCATGATTCAATTCATGATTCAATTCATGATTCATGATTCAATTCATGATTCGATTCCTGATTCAATTCATGATTTATGATTCATTTCATGATTCATAATTCATGATTCATGATTCATGATTCATGATTCATGAATCATGATTTGATTCATGATTCATGATTCATGATTCAATTCATGATTCATGATTCAATTCATGATTCAATTCATGATTCAATTCATAATTCATGATTCAATTCATGATTCATGATTCATGATTAATGATTCAATTCATGATTCATGATTCAATTCATGATTCATGATTCATGAATAATGATTTATGATTCAATTCATGATTCATGATTCATGATTCATAATTCAATTCATGATTCATAATTCATGATTCATGATTCAATTCATGATTCATGATTCAATTCATGATTCATAATTCATGATTCATGATTCAATTCATGATTCATAATTCATAATTCATGATTCGATTCATGATTCATAATTCATTTCATGATTCATTATTTAATTCATGATTCATGATTCATGATTCAATTCATGATTCATGATTCGATTCATGATTCATGATTCAATTCATGATTCATGATTCATGATTCAATTCATGATTCATGATTCAATTGATGATTCATGATTCATGATTCAATTCATGATTCATAATTCATAATTCATGATTCGATTCATGATTCATAATTCATGATTCAATTCATTATTCATGATTCATGATTCAATTCATGATTCAATTCATGATTCATGATTCAATTTATGATTCATGATTCATGATTCATGATTTATGATTTAATTCATGATTCATGATTCAATTCATTATTCATGATTCATGATTCAATTCATGATTCAATTCATGATTCATGATTCAATTTATGATTCATGATTCATGATTTATGATTCAATTCATGAATTATGATTCAATTCATGATTCTTGATTCGTGTTTTATGATTCGTGATTCAATACATGATTCATGATTCATGATTCGATTCATGATTCAATTCATGATTCAAGACCCAATTCATGAGTCTATTCATGATTCAGATCATGATTCATGATTCAATTTATGATTCATGGTTCGTTTCATGATTCATGATTCATGATTAATGATTCACAAATCAATTCATGATTCATAATTCATGATTCATGATTCAATTCATGATTCATAATTCATGATTCATGATTTAGGATTTGATTCATGATTTATGATTCATAATTCAATTCATGATTCATGATTTGATTCATGATTCATGATTAAATTCATGATCCATGATTCATGACTCGATTCATGATTCATGATTTATAATTCAATTCATGATTCATGATTCATGATTCATGATTCAATTCATGATTAATGATTCAATTCATGATTCATAATTCATGATTCATGATTAAATTCATGATTCATGATTCAAGATTCATGATTCATCATTCAATTCATGATTCAATATTCAATTTATGATTCGAATCCTGATTCAATTCATAATTCATGATTTAATTCATGATTCATAATTCATGATTCATGATTCAATTCATGATTCAGGATTCATGAATCATGATTCATTTCATGATTCATGATTCAATTCATGATTCGAATCCTGATTCAATTCATGATTCATGATTCGATTTATGATTCATGATTCATGATTCAATTCATGATTCATGAATAATGATTCAATTCATGATTCATGATTCATGATTCAATTCATGATTCATGATTCATTATTCATGATTCGATTCATTATTCACGATTCATGATTAAATTCATGATTCTTGATTCATGATTCATGATTCAATTCATGATTCAATTCATGATTCATGATTCAATTCATGATTCATAATTCATGATTCATGATTAAATTCATGATTCATAATTCATGATTCATGATTCAATTCATGATTAGTAAATCAATTCATGATTCACGATTCATGATTCAATTCATGACTCATAATTCATGTTTCATGATTAATTTCATAATTCATAATTCATGATTCATGATTCAATTCATGATTCAATATTCAATTCATGATTCAATTCATGATTCATGATTCAATTCATGATTTGATTCCTGATTTAATTCATGATACATGATTAATTTTATAATTCATAATTCATGATTCATGATTCAATTCATGATTCATGATTCAATTCATGATTCAATCCATGATTCATGATTCAATTCATGATTCATGATTCAATTCATGATTCATGATTCAATTCATGATTCGATTCCTGATTCAATTCATGATTCATGATTCAATTCATGATTCATGATTCAATTCATGATTCATGATTCATGATTCAATTCATGATTCATGATTCGATTCATGATTCATGTTTCATGATTCAATTCATGATTCATGATTCATGATTCAATTCATGATTCAATTCATGATTCATGATTCCATTTATGATTCATGATTCATGATTCATGATTTATGATTCAATTCATGACTTATGATTCAATTCATGATTCAATTCATGATTTGTGATTCATGAATCATGATTCATGATTCAATTCATGATTCATAATTCATGATTCATGATTCATGATTCATGATTCATGATTCATGATTCAATTCATGATTCATGATTCAATTCATGATTCAATTCATGATTCATAATTCATGATTCATGATTTAATTCATGATTCATGATTCATGATTCAATTCATGATTCATGATTCATGATTCGATTCATGATTCATGATTCATGCTTCAATTCATGATTCATGATTCAATTCATGATTCAAATCATGATTCATGATTCATGATTAATGATTCAATTCATGATTCATGATTCATGATTCGATTCATGATTCATGATTCGATTCATGATTCATGATTTATGCTTCAATTCATGATTCATGATTCATGATTAATGATTCAATTCATGATTCATGATTCAATTCATAATTCATGATTCATGATTAATGATTTATGATTCAATTCATGATTCATGATACATAATTCAATTCATGATTCATAATTCATGATTCATGATTCAATTCATGATTCATGATTCATGATATATGAATCATGAATCATGATTCATGATTTAATTCATGATTCATGATTCAATTCCTGATTCATGATTCAATTCATGATTCATGATTCATAAATCATGTTTCATGATTCAATACATGATTCATAATTCATGATTCATGATTCGATTCATCATTCATAATTAATTTCATTATTTATTATTCAATTCATGATTCATGATTCAATTCATGATTCATGATTCGATTCATGATTCATGATTCAATTCATGATTCATGATTCATGATTCAATTCATGATTCATGATTCGATTCATGATTCATGATTCAATTCATGATTCATGATTCATGATTCAATTCATGATTCAATTCATGATTCATGATTCAATTTATGATTCATGATTCATGATTCATGATTTATGATTCAATTCATGACTTATGATTCAATTCATGATTCAATTAATGATTCGTGATTCATGAATCATGATTCATGATTCAATTCAAGATTCATAATTCATGATTCATGATTCAATTCATGATTCATGATTCATGATTCATGATTCATGATTCAATTCATGATTCATGATTCATGCTTCAATTCATGATTCATGATTCAATTCATGATTCATGATTCGATTCATGATTCATGATTCAATTCATGATTCAAATCATGATTCATGATTCATGATTAAAGATACAATTCATGATTCATGATTCATGATTAGAATTATGATTCATGATTCATGCTTCAATTCATGATTCATGATTAATGATTCAATTCATGATTCATGATTCAATTCATGATTCATGATTCGATTTATGAATCGTGATTCATAATTCAATTCATGATTCATGATTCATGATTCAATTCATGATTCATGATTCATAATTAATGATTTGATTCATGATTCATGATATATGCTTCAATTCATGATTCATGATTCATGATTCATGATTCAATTCATGATTCATGATTCGATTCATGATTCATGATTCAATTTATGATTCATGATTCATGATTCAATTCATGATTCATGATTCATAATTGAATTCATGATTTACGATTTAATTCATGATTCATAATTCATGATTCATGACTCAATTCATGATTCATGATTCAAGATTCATGATACATGATTCAATGCATGATTCGAATCCTGATTCAATTCATGATTCATGATTCGATTTATGAATCGTGATTCATAATTCTATTCATGATTCATGATTCATGATTCAATTCATGATTCATGATTCATAATTCATGATTTGATTCATGATTCATGATTCATGCTTCAATTCATGATTCATGATTCAATTCATGATTCATGATTCGATTCATGATTCATGATTCAATTTATGATTCATGATTAATGATTCAATTCATGATTCATGATTTGATTCATGATTTATGATTTAATTCATGATTCATGATTCATAATTCAATTCATGATTCATAATTCAATTCATGATTCATAATTCATGATTCATGATTCAATTCATGATTCATGATTCAATTCATGTTTCATGATTCAATTCATGATTCATGATTCATAATTCATGATTCATGATTCAATTCATGATTCATAATTCATGATTCATGATTCAATTCATGATTCATAATTCATGATTCATGATTCAATTCATGATTTATGATTCAATTCATGATTCATGATTCATAATTCATGATTCATGATTCAATTCATGATTCATGATTCATGATTCAATTCATGATTCACGATTAATGATTCAATTCATGATTCATGATTCAATTTATAATTCATGATTTATGATTCATGATTTATGATTCAATTCATGATTTATGATTCAATTCATGATTCAATTCATGATTCATAATTCATGATTCATGATTCAATTCATGATTCATGATTCAATTCATGATTCATGATTCAATTCATGATTCGATTCATGATTCAATTCATGATTTGAGTCATGATTCAATTCATGATTCAATTCATGATTCGATTCATGATTCAATTCATGATTTGAGTCATGATTCAATTCATGATTCAATTCATGATTCATGATTCGATTCATGATTCATTAATCATGATTCAATTCATGATTCATTAATCATGATTCAATTCATGATTCAATTCATGATTCATGATTCAATTCATGATTCATGATTCATGATTCAATTCATAATTCATGATTCATGATTCATGATTCAATTAATGATTCATGATTCAATTAATGATTCATGATTCATGATTCAATTCATTATTCATGATTCATGATTCGATTCATGATTCATGATTCAATTCATGATTCATTATTCAATTCATGATTTGATTCATGATACATGATACAATTCATGATTCATGATTCATGATTCAATTCATGATTCATGATTCAATTCATGATTCAATTCATGATTCATGATTTAATTTATGAATTATGATTCATGATTCATGATTCATGATTCAATTCATTATTCATGATTCATGATTCATGATTTAATTCATGATTCAAATCATGATTCATGATTCAATTCATGATTCATGATTCAATTCATGATTCATGATTCATGATTCATGATTAAGGATTCATGATTCAATTCATGATTCATGATTCAATTCATGATTCATAATTCATGATTCATGATTCAATTCATGATTCATGATTCATGATTCAATTCATGATTCAAAAACCAATTCATGATTCGATTCATGATTCAATTCATGATTCATGATTCAATTTATGATTCATGATTCATGATTCAATTCATGATTCATGATTCAATTCATGATTCAATTCATGATTCAATTTATGATTCATGATTCAATTCATGATTCAATTCATGATTCATGATTCGATTCATGAATTATGATTCAATTCATGATTCAATTCATGATTCATGATTCATGATTCGATTCATAATTCATGAATCATGATTGAATTCATGATTCTTGATTCATGATTCGATTCATGATTCATGATTCAATTCATGATTCATGTTTCAATTCATGATTCATAATTCAAGATTTATGATTCAATTCATGATTCATGATTCATAATTCAATTCATGATTCACGATTCAATTCATGATTCATAATTCATGATTCATGACTCAATTCATGATTCATGATTCAAGATTCATGATACATGATTCAATGCATGATTCGAATCCTGATTCAATTCATGATTCATGATTTGATTTATGATTCGTGATTCATAATTCAATTCATGATTCATGATTCATAATTCATGATTTGATTCATGATTCATGATTCATGCTTCAATTCATGATTCATGATTCATGATTCAATTCATGATTCATGATTCGATTCATGATTCATGATTCATGATTAGTGATTCAATTCATGATTCATGATTTGATTCATGATTTATGATTTAATTCATGATTCATGATTCATAATTCAATTCATGATTCATAATTCATGATTCATGATTCAATTCATGATTCATGATTCATGATTCATGATTTAATTCATGATTCATCATTCAATTCATGATTCATGATTCAATACATGATTCATGATTCATAATTCATGATTCATGATTCAATTCATGATTCATAATTCATGATTCATTATTCAATTCATGATTCATAATTCATGATTCATGATTCAATTCATGATTCATGATTCAATTCATGATTCATGATTCATAATTCATGATTCATGATTCAATTCATGATTCATGATTCATGATTCAATTCATGATTCATGATTAAATTCATGATTCATGATTCAATTGATGATTCATGATTCATGATCCAATTCATGATTCATGATTTGATTCATGATTCATGATTCGATTCATGATTCATGATTCGATTCATGATTCATGATTCAATTCATGATTTATGATTCATGATTCAATTTATGATTCATGATTCATGATTCAATTTATGATTCGTGATTCATGATTGAATTCATGATTCATGATTCATGATTCATGATTTAATTCATGATTCATGATTCATGATTTAATTCATGATTCATGATTCATGATTCATGATTCAATTCATGATTCATGATTCAATTGATGATTCATGATTCATGATCCAATTCATGATTCATGATTTGATTCATGATTCATGATTCGATTCATGATTCATGATTCGATTCATGATTCATGATTCAATTCATGATTTGTGATTCATGATTCAATTTATGATTCATGATTCATGATTCAATTCATAATTCATGATTCATGATTCAATTCATGATTCATGATTCATGATTCATGATTTAATTCATGATTCATGATTCATGATTTAATTCATGATTCATGATTCATGATTCATGATTCAATTCATGATTCATTATTCAATTCATGATTTGATTCATGATACATGATTCAATTCATTATTCATGATTCATGGTTCAATTCATGATTCATGATTCAATTCATGATTCAATTCATGATTCATGATTCAATTTATGAATTATGATTCATGATTCATGATTCATGATTCAATTCATTATTCATGATTCATGATTCATGATTCATGATTTAATTCATGATTCAAATCATGATTCATGATTCAATTCATGATTCATGATTCAATTCATGATTCATAATTCATGATTCATGATTCATGATTCATGATTCAATTCATGATTCAATTCATGATTCATGATTCAATTCATGATTTATAATTCATGATTCATGATTCAATTCATGATTCATGATTCATGATTCATGATTCAATTCATGATTCATGATTCAATTGATGATTCATAATTCATGATTCATGATTCAATTCATGATTCTTGATTCATGATTCAATTCATGATTCAAAAACCAATTCATGATTCGATTCATGATTCAATTCATGATTTATGATTCGATTTATGATTCATGATTCATGATTCAATTCATGATTCATGATTCAATTCATGATTCAATTCATGATTCAATTCGTGATTCATGATTCAATTCATGATTCAATTCATGATTCATGATTCGATTCATGATTCATGATTCAATTCATGATTCAATTCATGATTTATGATTCATGATTCGATTCATGATTCGATTCATGATTCATGATTCAATTCATGATTATTGATTCATGATTCAATTCATGATTCATGATTCAATTCATGATCCATAATTCATGATTCGATTCATGATTCATGATTCAATTCATGATTCATGTTTCAATTCATGATTCATAATTCAAGATTTATGATTCAATTCATGATTCATGATTCATAATTCAATTCATGATTCACGATTCAATTCATGATTCATGACTCAATTCATGATTCATGATTCAAGATTCATGATACATGATTCAATGCATGATTCGAATCCTGATTCAATTCATGATTCATGATTCGATTTATGAATCGTGATTCATAATTCAATTCCTGATTCATGATTCATGATTCATAATTCATGATTTAATTCATGATTCATGATTCAATTCATGATTCATGATTCAATTCATGATTCTTGATTCATAATTCATGATTCATGATTCAATTCATGATTCATAATTCATGATTCATGATTCAATTCATGATTCATGATTCATGATTCAATTCATGATTCATGATTCAATTCATGATTCATGATTCGATTCATGATTCATGATTCATTATTCAATTCATGATTCATGATTCAATTTATGATTCATGATTCATGATTCAATTCATGATTCATAATTAATGATTCATGATTCAATTCATGATTCATGATTCATGATTCATGATTCAATTCATGATTCATGATTCATGAATCATGATTCAATTCATGATTCATGAATCATGATTCAATTCATGATTCATGATTTATGATTCATGATTCAATTCATGATTCATGATTCAATTCATGATTCGATTCATGATTCAATTCATGATTCATGATTCAATTCATGATTCGATTCATGATTCAATTCATGATTTGAGTCATAATTCATAATTCATGATTCGATTCATGATTCATGATTCGATTCATGATTCATTAATCATGATTCAATTCATGATTCATTAATCATGATTCAATTCATGATTTGAGTCATGATTCATAATTCATGATTCGATTCATGATTCATGATTCGATTCATGATTCATTAATCATGATTCAATTCATGATTCATTCATCATGATTCAATTCATGATTCAATTCATGATTCATGATTCATTATTCATGATTCAATTCATGATTCATAATTCACAATTCATGATTCAATTCATAATTCATGATTCATGATTCATGATTCGATTCATGATTCATGATTTGATTCATGATTCATGATTCAATTCATGATTCATGATTCGATTCATGATTCATGATTCAATTCATAATTCATGATTCAATTCATGATTCGATTCATGATACATGATTCAATTCATGATTCATGATTCAATTCATGATTCATGATTCATGATTCAATTCATGATTCATGATTCGATTCATGATTCATGATTCAATTTATAATTCATGATTCAATTCATGATTCGATTCATGATACATGATTCAATTCATGATTCATGATTCAATTCATGATTCATGATTCATGATTCGATTCATGATTCATGATTCATGATTCAATTCATGATTCAATTCATGATTCATGATTCAATTTATGAATTGTGATTCATGATTCATGATTCCTGATTCAATTCATTATTCATGATTCATGATTCATGATTCAATTCATGATTCGATTCACGATTCATGATTCAATTTATGAATTATGATTCATGATTCATGATTCAATTCATTATTCATGATTCATGATTCATGATTCATGATTCAATTCATGATTCAAATCATGATTCATGATTCAAATCATGATTCATGATTCAATGCATGATTCATGATTCAATTCATGATTCATAATTCATGATTCATGATTGATGATTCATGATTCAATTCATGATTCAATTCATGATTCATAATTCATGATTCATGATTCATGATTCAATTCATGATTCAATTCATGATTCATGATTCAATTCATGATTCATAATTCATGATTCATGATTCAATTCATGATTCATGATTCATGATTCATGATTCAATTCATGATTCATAATTCAATTCATGATTCATAATTCATGATTCATGATTCAATTCATGATTCATGATTCATGATTCAATTCATGATTCATGATTTGATTCATGATTTATGATTCAATTCATGATTCATAATTCAATTCATGATTCATAATTCATGATTCATGACTCAATTCATGATTCATGATTCAAGATTCATGATACATGATTAAATGCATGATTCGAATCCTGATTCAATTCATGATTCATGATTCGATTTATGATTCGTGTTTCATAATTCAATTCATGATTCATGATTCAATTCATAATTCATGATTCATAATTCATGATTTGATTCATGATTCATGATTCAATTCATAATTCATGATTCATAATTCATGATTTGATTCATGATTCATGATTCATGATTCAATTCATGATTCATGATTCGATTCATGATTCATGATTCAATTCATGATTCATGATTCAAAATTCAATTCATGATTCATGATTCATAATTCATGATTTGATTCATGATTCATGATTCATGCTTTAATTCATGATTCATGATTCATGATTCAATTCATGATTCATGATTCGATTCATGATTCATGATTCAATTTATGATTCATGATTCAATTCATAATTCATGATTTGATTCATGATTTATGATTTAATTCATGATTCATGATTCATAATTCATGATTTGATTCATGATTCATGATTCATGATTCAATTCATGATTCATGATTCGATTCATGATTCATGATTCAATTCATGATTCATGATTCATGATTCAATTCATGATTCATGATTTGATTCATGATTTATAAATTTAATTCATGATTCATGATTCAATTCATGATTCATGATTCATGAATCATGAATCATGATTCATGATTTAATTCATGATTCATGATTCAATTCATGATTCATGATTCAATTCATGATTCATGATTCATAATTCATGATTCATGATTCAATTCATGATTCATAATTCATGATTCATGATTCAATTCATGATTCATAATTCATGATTCATGATTCAATTCATGATTCATGATTCAATTCATGATTCATGATTCATAATTCATGATTCATGATTCATGATTCAATTCATGATTCATGATTCGATTCATGATTCATGATTCATGATTCAATTCATGATTCATGATTCAATTTATGATTCATGATTCATGATTTAATTTATGATTCGTGATTCATGAATCATGATTCATGATTCATGAATCATGATTCATGATTCATGAATCATGATTCATGATTCAATTCATGATTCATAATTCATGATTCATGATTCAATTCATGATTCATGATTTATGATTCATGATTCAATTCATGAATCATGATTCATGAATCATGATTCATGATTCATGAATCATGATTCATGATTCATGAATCATGATTCATGATTCAATTCATGATTCATAATTCATGATTCATGATTCAATTCATGATTCATGATTCATGATTCATGATTCAATTCATGATTCATGATTCAATTTATGATTCATGATTCATGATTCAATTTATGATTCGTGATTCATGAATCATGATTCATGATTCATGAATCATGATTCATGATTCAATTCATGATTCATAATTCATGATTCATGATTCAATTCATGATTCATGATTCAATTCATGATTCATGATTCAATTTATGATTCAATTCATGATTCAATTCACGATTTGAGTCATGATTCATAATTCATGATTCGATTCATGATTCATGATTCGATTCATGATTCTTTAATTATGATTCAATTCATGATTCATTAATCATGATTCAATTCATGATTCAATTCATGATTCATGATTCATTATTCATGATTCAATTCATGATTCATGATTCATTATTCATGATTCAATTCATAAATCATGATTCATGATTCATGATTCATGATTCATGATTCATGATTCATGATTCATGATTCAAATCATGATTCATGATTCAATTCATGATTCATGATTCATGATTCAATTCATGATTCATGATTCGATTCATGATTCATGATTCAATTCATAATTCATGATTCAATTCATGATTCGATTCATGATACATGATTCAATTCATGATTCATGATTCAATTCATGATTCATAATTCATGATTCAATTCATGATTCAATTCATGATTCATGATTCAATTTATGAATTATGATTCATGATTCATGATTCATGATTCAATTCATTATTCATGATTCATGATTCATTATTCATGATTCATGATTCAATTCATGATTCAAATCATGATTCATGATTCAAATCATGATTTATGATTCAATGCATGATTCATGATTCAATTCATGATTCATAAGTCATGATTCATGATTCATGATTCATGATTCAATTCATGATTCAATTCATGATTCATAATTCATGATTCATGATTCAATTCATGATTCTATTCATGATTCATGATTCAATTCATAATTCATGATTCATGATTCAATTCATGATTCATGATTCATGATTCATGATTCAATTCATGATTCATGATTCAATTCATGATTCAATTCATGATTCATGATTCATGAATCAATTCATGATTCATGATTCATGATTCAATTCATGATTCATGATTCGATTCATGATTTATGATTTCAATTCATGATTCATAATTCAATTCATGATTCATAATTCATGATTCATGACTCAATTCATGATTCATGATTCAAGATTCATGATACATGATTCAATGCATGATTCGAATCCTGATTCAATTCATGATTCATGATTCAATTTATGATCTGGATTCATAATTCAATTCATGATTCATGATTCAATTCATGATTCATGATTCATAATTCATGATTTGATTCATGATTCATGATTCATGATTCAATTCATGATTCGATTCATGATTCATGATTCAATTTATGATTCATGATTCATGATTCAATTCATAATTCATGATTTGATTCATGATTTATGATTTTAATCATGATTCATGATTCATAATTCATGATTCATGATTTAATTCATGATTCATGATTCAATTCATGATTCATGATTCAATTCATGATTCATGATTCAATTCATGATTCATGATTCATAATTCATGATTCATGATTCAATTCATGATTCATAATTCATGATTCATGATTCAATTCATGATTCATGATTCAAATCATGATTCATGATTCATAATTCATGATTCATGATTCAATTCATGATTCATGATTCATGATTCAATTCATGATTCAAGATTCAGGATTCAATTTGTGATTCATGATTCATGATTTAATTTATGATTCGTGATTCATGAATCATGATTCATGATTCAATTCGTGATTCATAATTCATGATTCATGATTCAATTCATGATTTATAATTCATGATTCATGATTCAATTCATGAATCATGATTCATGAATCATGATTCATGATTCATGAATCATGATTCATGATTCAATTCATGATTCATAATTCATGATTCATGATTCAATTCATGATTCATGATTCATGATTCATGATTCAATTCATGATTAATGATTCATTTCATGATTCATGATTCAATTTATGATTCAATTCATGATTCAATTCATGATTTGAGTCATGATTCATAATTCATGATTCGATTCATGATTCATGATTCGATTCATGATTCATTAATTATGATTCAATTCATGATTCATTAATCATGATTCATTATTCATGATTCAATTCATGATTCATGATTCATTATTCATGATTCAATTCATAATTCATGATTCATTATTCATGATTCATGATTCAAATCATGATTCATGATTCAATTCATGATTCATGATTCATGATTCATATTCATGATTCGATCTATCATGATTCATGATTCAATTCATATTCATGATTCAATTCATGATTCGATTCATGATACATGATTCAATTCATGATTCATGATTCAATTCATGATTCATAATTCATGATTCAATTCATGATTCAATTCATGATTCATGATTCAATTTCTGAATTATGATTCATGATTCATGATTCATGATTCAATTCATTATTCATGATTCATGATTCATGATTCATGATTCATTCATGATTCAAATCATGATTCATGATTCAAATCATGATTTATGATTCAATGCATGATTCATGATTCAATTCATGATTCATAAGTCATGATTCATGATTCATGATTCATGATTCAATTCATGATTCAATTCATGATTCATAATTCATGATTCATGATTCATGATTCATGATTCAATTCATGATTCTATTCATGATTCATGATTGAATTCATAATTCATAATTCATGATTCATGATTCAATTCATGATTCATAATTCAATTCATGATTCAATTCATGATTCATGATTCATAATTCAATTCATGATTCAATCCATGATTCATGATTCATGATTCAATTCATGATTCATGATTCAATTCATGATTCATGATTCGATTCATGATTTATGATTCAATTCATGATTCATAATTCAATTCATGATTCATAATTCATGATTCATGACTCAATTCATGATTCATGATTCAAGATTCATGATACATGATTCAATGCATGATTCGAATCCTGATTCAATTCATGATTCATGATTCGATTTATGATTCTGGATTCATAATTCAATTCATGATTCATGATTCAATTCATGATTCATGATTCATAATTCATGATTTGATTCATGATTCATGATTCATGATTCAATTCATGATTCATGATTCATAATTCATGATTTGATTCATGATTCATGATTCAATTCATGATTCATGATTTTGATTCATGATTTATGATTTAATTCATGATTCATGATTTAATTCATGATTCATGATTCAATCATGATTCATGATTCATAATTCATGATTCATGATTCAATTCATGATTCATAATTCATGATTCATGATTCGATTCATGATTCATAATTTATTTCATGATTCATGATTCAATTCATGATTCATGATTCAATTCATGATTCATTATTCATGATTCAATCATGATTCATGATTCTATTCATTATTTATGATTCAATTCATGATTCATGATTCATGATTCAATTCATGATTCATGATTCGATTCATGATTCATGATTCAATTCATGATTCATGATTCATTATTCAATTTATGATTCATGATTCATGATTCAATTTATGATTCGTGATTCATGAATCATGATTCATGATTCAATTCATTTTTCATAATTCATGATTCATGATTCAATTCATGATTCATGATTCATGATTCAATTCATGATTCATGATTCATGAATCATGATTCATGATTCATGATTCATGAATCATGATTCATGATTCAATTCATGATTCATAATTCATGATTCATGATTTAATCCATGATTCATGATTCATGATTCTTGATTCAATTCATGATTCATGATTCAATTCATGATTCATGATTCAATTCATGATTCGATTCATGATTCAAATCATGATTTAAGTCATGATTCATAATTCATGATTCGATTTATGATTCAATTCATGATTCATGATTCAAATCATGATTCATTATTCAATGCATGATTCATGATTCAATTCATGATTCATAATTCATGATCCATGATTCATGATTCATGATTCAATTCATGATTCAATTCATGATTCATAATTCATGATTCATGATTCATGATTCAATTCATGATTCAATTCATGATTCATGATTCAATTCATGATTCATAATTCATGATGCATGATTCAATTCATGATTCATGATTCATGATTCAATTCATGATTCATGATTCAATTCATGATTCATGATTCAATTCATGATTTAATTCATGATTTATGATTCATGATTCAATTCATGATTCATGATTCATGATTCAATTCATGATTCATGATTCGATTCATGATTTATGATTCAATTCATGATTCATAATTCAATTCCTGATTCATAATTCATGATTCATGACTCAATTCATGATTCATGATTCAAGATTCATGATACATGATTCAATGCATGATTCGAATCCTGATTCAATTCATGATTCATGATTCGATTTATGATTCTGGATTCATAATTCAATTCATGATTCATGATTCAATTCATGATTCATGATTCATAATTCATGATTTGATTCATGATTCATGATTCATGATTCAATTCATGATTCATGATTCATGATTCAATTCATGATTCGATTCATGATTCATGATTCAATTCATGATTCATGATTCATGATTCAATTCATGATTCATGATTTGATTCATGATTTATGATTTAATTCATGATTCATAATTCAATTCATGATTCATGATTCAATTCATGATTCATAATTCATAATTCATGATTCATGATTCAATTCATGATTCATAATTCATGATTCATGATTCGATTCATGATTCATAATTTATTTCATGATTCATGATTCAATTCATGATTCATGATTCAATTCATGATTCATGATTCATGATTCATGATTCAATTCATGATTCATGATTCAATTCATGATTCATGATTCAATTCATGATTAATGATTCATGATTCAATTCATGATTCATGATTCAATTCATGATTCATGATTCATGATTCAATTTATGATTCATGATTCATGATTCAATTTATGATTCGTGATTCATGAATCATGAATTATGATTCAATTCATTTTTCATAATTCATGATTCCTGATTCAATTCATGATTCATGATTCATGATTCAATTCATGATTCATGATTCATGATTCAATTCATGATTCATGATTCATGAATCATGATTCATGATTCAATTCATGATTCATAATTCATGATTCATGATTCAATTCATGATTCATGATTCATGATTCATGATTCAATTCATGATTCATGATTCAATTCATGATTCATGATTCAATTCATGATTCGATTCATGATTCAAATCATGATTTGAGTCGTGATTCATAATTCATGATTCGATTTATGATTCATGATTCGATTCATGATTCATGATTCGATTCATGATTCATGATTCAATTCATGATTCATGATTCATGATTCAATTCATGATTCATGATTCATGATTCATGATTCAATTCATGATTCATGATTCATGATTCAATTTATGATTCATGATTCATGATTCAATTTATGATTCGTGATTCATGAATCATGATTCATGATTCAATTCATTTTTCATAATTCATGATTCCTGATTCAATTCATGATTCATGATTCATGATTCAATTCATGATTCATGATTCATGATTCAATTCATGATTCATGATTCATGAATCATGAATCATGATTCATGATTCAATTCATGATTCATAATTCATGATTCATGATTCAATTCATGATTCGTGATTCAATTCATGATTCATGATTCAATTCATGATTCGATTCATGATTCAAATCATGATTTGAGTCATGATTCATACTTCATGATTCGATTTATGATTCATGATTCGATTCATGATTCAATTCATGATTCATAATTCATGATTCATGATTTAATTCATAATTCATGATTCATGATTCATGATTCATGATTCGATTCATGATTCATGATTCATGATTCAATTCATGAATTATGATTCATGATTCAATTCATGATTCATTATTCGATTCATGATTCATGATTCAATTCATAATTCATGATTCAATTCATGATTCGATTCATGATACATGATTCAATTCATGATTCATGATTCAATTCATGATTCATGATTCGATTCATGATTCATGATTCATGATTCAATTCATGATTCAATTCATGATTCATGATTCAATTTATGAATTATGATTCATGATTCATGATTCATGATTCAATTCATTATTCATGAATCATGATTCAATTCATGATTCAAATCATGATTCATGATTCAATGCATG
This sequence comes from Mixophyes fleayi, assembly GCF_038048845.1. Lineage (NCBI taxonomy): Eukaryota > Metazoa > Chordata > Amphibia > Anura > Limnodynastidae > Mixophyes > Mixophyes fleayi. The sequence goes on along the minus strand of NW_027446085.1, from coordinate 60,090 downwards.
ATTCATTAATCATGATTCAATTCATTATTTATAATTCATGATTCATGATTCATGATTCATGATTCATGATTCAATTCATGATTCATGATTCAATTCATGATTCATAATTCATGATTCATGATTCAATTCATGATTCATTAATCATGATTCAATTCATGATTCAATTCATGATTCATGATTCATTATTCATGATTCAATTCATGATTCATAATTCATGATTCATGATTCGATTCATGATTCATGATTAAATTCATGAATTATGATTCATGATTCAATTCATGATTCATGATTCGATTCATGATTCATGATTCAATTTATAATTCATGATTCAATTCATGATTCGATTCATGATACATGATTCAATTCATGATTAATGATTCAATTCATGATTCATGATTCGATTCATGATTCATGATTCATGATTCAATTCATTATTCATGATTCATGATTCATGATTCAATTTATGATTCAATTCATAATTCATGATTCAATTCATGATTCATGATTCATGATTCATGATTCATGATTCAATTCACGATTCAATTCATGATTCATGATTCAATTCATGATTCATAATTCATGATTCATGATTCAATTCATGATTCATGATTCATGATTCATGATTCATGATTCGATTCATGATTCATGATTCAATTCATGATTCAATTCATGATTCACGATTCATGATTCAATTCATGATTCATGATTCATGATTCTATTCATGATTCATGATTCATAATTCATGATTCATGATTCAATTCATGATTCATAATTCATGATTCATGATTTGATTCATGATTCATAATTAATTTCATGATTCATGATTCAATTCATGATTCATGATTCATGATTCAATTCATGATTCATGATTCTATTCATGATTCATGATTCAATTCATGATTCATGATTCTATTCATGATTCATGATTCGATTCATGATTCATGATTCATTCATGATTTATGATTTATGATTCAATTCATGATTCATGATTAATAATTCAATTCATGATTCACTTCATGATTCATGATTCAATTTATGATTCATGATTCATGATTCATGATTCATGATTCAATTCATGATTCATGATTCATGAATCATGATTCAATTCATGATTCATGATTCAATTCATGATTCATAATTCATGATTCATGATTCATGATTCAATTCATGATTCATGATTCATGATTCATGATTCAATTCATGATTCATGATTCGATTCATGATTCATGATTCATGATTCGATTCATGATTCATGATTCATGATTCAATTCATGATTCATGATTCATGATTCAATTCATGATTCATGATTCATGAATCATGATTCATAATTCAATTCATGATTCATAATTCATGATTCATGATTCAATTCATGATTCATGATTCATGATTCATGATTCATGATTCAATTCATGATTCATGATTCAATTCATGATTCATGATTCAATTCATGATTCGATTCATGATTCAAATCATGATTTGAGTCATGATTCATAATTCATGATTCATGATTCAATTCATGATTCATAATTCATGATTCATGATTCGATTCAAGATTCATAATTAATTTCATGATTCATGATTCAATTCATGATTCATGATTCATGATTCAATTCATGATTCATGATTCAATTCATGATTCATGATTCTATTCATGATTCATGATTCGATTCATGATTCATGATTCATGATTCATTCATGATTTATGATTCATGATTCAATTCATGATTCATGATTAATAATTCAATTCACGATTCACTTCATGATTCATGATTCAATTCATGATTCATGATTCATGATTCATGATTCAATTCATGATTCATGATTCATGATTCATGATTCATGATTCATGATTCAATTCATGATTCATGATTCATGAATCATGATTCATGAATCATGATTCATGATTCAATTCATGATTCATAATTCATGATTCATAATTCATGATTCATGATTCAATTCATGATTCATGATTCATGATTCATGATTCAATTCATGATTCATGATTCGATTCATGATTCATGATTCAATTCATGATTCATGATTCATGATTCAATTCATGATTCATGATTCATGATTCAATTCATGATTCATGATTCATGAATCATGATTCATAATTCAATTCATGATTCATAATTCATGATTCATGATTCAATTCATGATTCATGATTCATGATTCATGATTCAATTCATGATTCATGATTCAATTCATGATTCATGATTCAATTCATGATTCGATTCATGATTCAAATCATGATTTGAGTCATGATTCATAATTCATGATTCGATTTATGATTCATGATTCGATTCATGATTCAATTCATGATTCATAATTCATGATTCATGATTCAATTCATAATTCATGATTCATGATTTATGATTCATGATTCGATTCATGATTCATGATTCAATTCATGATTCATGATTCGATTCATGATTCATGATTCAATTCATAATTCATGATTCAATTCATGATTCGATTCATGATACATGATTCAATTCATGATTCATGATTCAATTCATGATTCATGATTCGATTCATGATTCATGATTCAATTCATGATTCAATTCATGATTCATGATTCAATTTATGAATTATGATTCATGATTCATGATTCAATTCAGTATTCATGATTCATGATTCAATTCATGATTCAAATCATGATTCATGATTCAATGCATGATTTATTAATCATGATTCAATTCATGATTCATAATTCATGATTCATGATTCGATTAATGATTCATGATTCAATTGATGATTCATGATTCATGATTCAATTCATGATTCATGATTCATGATTCGATTCATGATTCATGATTCAATTCATGATTCATGATTCAATTCATGATACATAATTCATGATTCATGATTCAATTCATGATTCATTAATCATGATTCAATTCATGATTCAATTCATGATTCATGATTCATTATTTATGATTCAATTCATGATTCATGATTCATGATTCATGATTCGATTCATGATTCATGATTCAATTCATGAATTATGATTCATGATTCAATTCATGATTCATGATTCGATTCATGATTCATGATTCAATTCATAATTCATGATTCAATTCATGATTCAATTCATGATACATGATTCAATTCATGATTCATTATTCAATTCATGATTCATGATTCGATTCATGATTCATGATGCAATTCATTATTCATGATTCATGATTCATGATTCAATTTATGATTCAATTCATGATTCATGATTCAATTTATGAATTATGATTCATGATTCATGATTCAATTCATTATCCATGATTCATGATTCATGATTCAATTCATGATTCAAATCATGATTCAATGCATGATTCATGATTCAATTCATGATTCATGATTCATAATTCATGATTCATGATTCATGATTCATGATTCAATTCATGATTCAATTCATAATTCATGATTCAATTCATGATTCATGATTCATGATTCATGATTCTATTCACGATTCAATTCATGATTCATAATTCATGATTCATGATTCAATTCATAAATCATGATTCATGATTCATGATTCATGATTCGATTCATGATTCATGATTCAATTCATGATTCAATTCATGATTCATGATTCATGATTCAATTCATGATTCATGATTCATGATTCTATTCATGATTCATGATTCATAATTCATGATTCATGATTCAATTCATGATTCATAATTCATGATTCATGATTCGATTCATGATTCATAATTCATTTCATGATTCATGATTCAATTCATGATTCATGATTCATGATTCATGATTTAATTCATGATTCATGATTCGATTCATGATTCATGATTCAATTCATGATTCATGATTCAATTCATGATTCATGATTCGATTCATGATTCATGATTCATGATTCATTCATGATTTATGATTCATGATTCAATTCATGATTCATGATTAATAATTCAATTCATGATTCAATTCATGATTCATGATTCAATTTATGATTCATGATTCATGATTCAATTCATGATTCGTGATTCATGAATCTTGATTCATGATTCAATTCATGATTCATAATTCATGATTCATGATTCAATTCATGATTCATGATTCATGATTCATGATTCATGATTCAATTCATGATTCATGATTCATGAATCATGATTCATGATTCAATTCATGATTCATAATTCATGATTCATGATTCAATTCATGAATCATGATTCATGATTCATGATTCAATTCATCATTCATGATTCATGATTCATGATTCAATTCATGATTCAATTCATGATTCATGATTCAATTTATGAATTATGATTCATGATTCATGATTCAATTCATTATTCATGATTCATGATTCAATTCATGATTCAAATCATGATTCATGATTCAATGCATGATTCATGATTCAATTCATGATTCATAATTCATGATTCATGATTCATGATTCATGATTCAATTCATGATTCAATTCATAATTCATGATTCAATTCATGATTCATGATTCATGATTCATGATTCATGATTCAATTCACGATTCAATTCATGATTCATAATTCATGATTCATGATTCAATTCATAAATCATGATTCATGATTCATGATTCATGATTCGATTCATGATTCATGATTCAATTCATGATTCATGATTCATAATTCATGATTCATGATTAAATTCATGATTCATAATTCATGATTCATGATTCGATTCATGATTCATAATTCATTTCATGATTCATGATTCAATTCATGATTCATGATTCATGATTCAATTCATGATTCATGATTCGATTCATGATTCATGATTCAATTCATGATTCATGATTCAATTCATGATTCATGATTAATAATTCAATTCATGATTCAATTCATGATTCATGATTCAATTTATGATTCATGATTAATGATTAAATTCATCATTCGTGATTCATGAATCTTGATTCATGATTCAATTCATGATTCATAATTCATGATTCATGATTCAATTCATGATTCATGATTCATGATTCATGATTCATGATTCAATTCATGATTCATAATTCATGATTCATGATTCAATTCCTGATTCATGATTCATGATTCATGATTCAATTCATGATTCATGATTCATGATTCATGATTCAATTCATGATTCATGATTCGATTAATGATTCATGATTCAATTCATGATTCATGATCCATGATTCAATTCATGATTCATGATTCATGATTCGATTCATGATTCATGATTCAATTCATGATTCATGATTCAATTCATAATTCGATTCATGAAACATGATTCAATTCATGATTCATGATTCATGATTCAATTCATGATTCATGATTCAATTTATGAATTATGATTCATGATTCATGATTCATGATTCAATTCATTATTCATGATTCATGATTCATGATTCATGATTCAATTCATGATTCATGATTCATGATTCATGATTCATGATTCAATTCATGATTCATGATTCTATTCATGATTCATGATTCATGATTCGATTCATGATTCATGATTCATGATTCGATTCATGATTCATGATTCAATTCATGATTTAATTCATGATTCATGATTCAATTCATGATTCATAATTCATGATTCATGATTCGATTCATGATTCATAATTCATTTCATGATTCATGATTCAATTCATGATTCATGATTCATTATTCAATTCATGATTCATGATTCGATTCATGATTCATGATTCATTATTCAATTCATGATTCATGATTCAATTCATGATTCATGATTCATGATTCAATTCATGATTCATGATTCAATTTATGATTCATGATTTATGATTTCATGATTTATGATTCAATTCATCATTTATGATTCAATTCATGATTCGTGATTCATGAATCATGATTCATGATTCAATTCATGATTCATGATTCAATTCATGATTCATGATTCATGATTCATGATTCATGATTCATGATTCATGATTCTATTCATGATTCATGATTCATAATTCATGATTCATGATTCAATTCATGATTCATAATTCATGATTCATGATTCGATTCATGATTCATAATTCATTTCATGATTCATGATTCAATTCATGATTCATGATTCATGATTCATGATTCAATTCATGATTCATGATTCGATTCATGATTCATGATTCAATTCATGATTCATGATTCAATTCATGATTCATGATTCAATTCATGATTCATGATTCAATTCATGATTCATGATTCATGATTCATTCATGATTTATGATTCATGATTCAATTCATGATTCATGATTAATAATTCAATTCATGATTCAATTCATGATTCATGATTCATGATTCATGATTCATGATTCGATTCATGATTCATGATTCAATTCATGATTCAATTCATGATTCATGATTCATGATTCAATTCATGATTCATGATTCATGATTCATGATTCATGATTCTATTCATGATTCATAATTCATGATTCGATTCATGATTCATAATTCATTTCATGATTCATGATTCAATTCATGATTCATGATTCATGATTCATGATTCAATTCATGATTCATAATTCATGATTCATGATTCGATTCATGATTCATAATTCATTTCATGATTCATGATTCAATTCATGATTCATGATTCATGATTCAATTCATGATTCATGATTCTATTCATGATTCATGATTCAATTCATGATTCATGATTCTATTCATGATTCATGATTCGATTCATGATTCATGATTCATTCATGATTCATGATTCGATTCATGATTCATGATTCATGATTTATGATTCATGATTCAATTCATGATTCATGATTCATGATTCAATTCATGATTCATGATTCATGAATCATGATTCATGAATCATGATTCATGAATCATGATTCATGAATCATGATTCATGATTCAATTCATGATACATAATTCATGATTCATGATTCATGATTCAATTCATGATTCATGATTCATGATTCAATTCATGATTCATGATTCGATTAATGATTCATGATTTAATTCATGATTCATGATTCATGATTCATGATTCAATTCATGATTCATGATTCATGATTCGATTGATGATTCATGATTCAATTCATGATTCATGATTCAATTCATGATTCGATTCATGATACATGATTCAATTCATGATTCATGATTCATGATTCAATTCATGATTCATGATTCATGATTCAATTCATGATTCATGATTCATGATTCATGATTCATGATTCAATTCATGATTCATGATTCATGATTCAATTCATGATTCATGATTCATGAATCATGATTCATAATTCAATTCATGATTCATAATTCATGATTCATGATTCAATTCATGATTCATGATTCATGATTCATGAATCATGATTCAATTCATGATTCATGATTCAATTCATGATTCATGATTCAATTCATGATTCGATTCATGATTCAAATCATGATTTGAGTCATGATTCATAATTCATGATTCGATTTATGATTCATGATTCGATTCATGATTCAATTCATGATTCATAATTCATGATTCATGATTCAATTCATAATTCATGATTCATGATTCATGATTCATGATTCGATTCATGATTCATGATTCAATTCATGAATTATGATTCATGATTCAATTCATGATTCATGATTCGATTCATGATTCATGATTCAATTCATAATTCATGATTCAATTCATGATTCGATTCATGATACATGATTCAATTCATGATTCATGATTCAATTCATGATTCATGATTCGATTCATGATTCATGATTCAATTCATGATTCATGATTCAATTTATGAATTATGATTCATGATTCATGATTCATGATTCAATTCATTATTCATGATTCATGATTCAATTCATGATTCAAATCATGATTCATGATTCAATGCATGATTCATTAATCATGATTCAATTCATGATTCATAATTCATGATTCAATTCATGATTCATAATTCATGATTCATGATTCGATTAATGATTCATGATTCAATTGATGATTCATGATTCAATTCATGATTCATGATTCATGATTCGATTCATGATTCATGATTCAATTCATGATTCATGATTCAATTCATGATTCATAATTCATTATTCATGATTCAATTCATGATTCATTAATCATGATTCAATTCATGATTCAATTCATGATTCATGATTCATTATTCATGATTCAATTCATGATTCATAATTCATGATTCATGATTCAATTTATAATTCATGATTCATGATTCATGATTCGATTCATGATTCATGATTCAATTCATGAATTATGATTCATGATTCAATTCATGATTCATGATTCGATTCATGATTCATGATTCAATTCATAATTCATGATTCAATTCATGATTCGATTCATGATACATGATTCAATTCATGATTCATTATTCAATTCATGATTCATGATTCGATTCATGATTCATGATTCAATTCATTATTCATGATTCATGATTCATGATTCAATTTATGATTCAATTCATGATTCATGATTCAATTTATGAATTATGATTCATGATTCATGATTCAATTCATGATTCATGATTCATGATTCAATTCATGATTCAAATTATGATTCATGATTCAATGCATGATTCATGATTCAATTCATGATTCATAATTCATGATTCATGATTCATGATTCATGATTCAATTCATGATTCAATTCATAATTCATGATTCAATTCATGATTCATGATTCATGATTCATGATTCAATTCACGATTCAATTCATGATTCATAATTCATGATTCATGATTCAATTCATAAATCATGATTCATGATTCATGATTCATGATTCGATTCATGATTCATGATTCAATTCATGATTCAATTCATGATTCATGATTCAAATTATGATTCATGATTCATGATTCTATTCATGATTCATGATTCATAATTCATGATTCAATTCATGATTCATAATTCATGATTCATGATTCGATTCATGATTTATAATTCATTTCATGATTCATGATTCAATTCATGATTCATGATTCATAATTCATGATTCATGATTCAATTCATGATTCATAATTCATGATTCATGATTCGATTCATGATTCATGATTCAATTCATGATTCATGATTCGATTCATGATTCATGATTCATGATTCATTCATGATTTATGATTCATGATTCAATTCATGATTCATGATTAATAATTCAATTCATGATTCGATTCATGATTCATGATTCAATTTATGATTCATGATTCATGATTCAATTCATGATTCGTGATTCATGAATCTTGATTCATGATTCAATTCATGATTCATAATTCATGATTCATGATTCAATTCATGATTCATGATTCATGATTCATGATTCATGATTCAATTCATGATTCATGATTCATGAATCATGATTCATGAATCATGATTCATGATTCAATTCATGATTCATAATTCATGATTCATGATTCAATTCATGATTCATGATTCATGATTCATGATTCAATTCATGATTCATGATTCATGATTCATGATTCAATTCATTATTCATGATTCATGATTCATGATTCAATTCATGATTCAATTCATGATTCATGATTCAATTTATGAATTATGATTCATGATTCATGATTCAATTCATTATTTATGATTCATGATTCAAGATTCAATTCATAATTCATGATTCAATTCATGATTCAATTCATGATTCATGATTCATGATTCAATTCACGATTCAATTCATGATTCATAATTCATGATTCATGATTCAATTCATAAATCATGATTCATGATTCATGATTCATGATTCGATTCATGATTCATGATTCAATTCATGATTCAATTCATGATTCATGATTCATGATTCAATTCATGATTCATGATTCATGATTCTATTCATGATTCATGATTCATAATTCATGATTCATGATTCAATTCATGATTCATAATTCAAGATTCATGATTCGATTCATGATTCATAATTCATTTCATGATTCATGATTCAATTCATGATTCATGATTCATGATTCAATTCATGATTCATGATTCGATTCATGATTCATGATTCAATTCATGATTCATGATTCAATTCATGATTCATGATTCAATTCATGATTCATGATTAATAATTCAATTCATGATTCAATTCATGATTCATGATTCAATTTATGATTCATGATTCATGATTCAATTCATGATTCGTGATTCATGAATCTTGATTCATGATTCAATTCATGATTCATAATTCATGATTCATGATTCAATTCATGATTCATGATTCATGATTCATGATTCATGATTCAATTCATGATTCATAATTCATGATTCATGATTCAATTCATGATTCATGATTCATGATTCATGATTCATGATTCAATTCATGATTCATGATTCAATTCATGATTCATGATTCGATTAATGATTCATGATTCAATTCATGATTCATGATTCATGATCCATGATTCAATTCAAGATTCATGATTCATGATTCGATTCATGATTCATGATTCAATTCATGATTCATGATTCAATTCATGATTCATGATTCAATTCATGATTCGATTCATGATACATGATTCAATTCATGATTCATGATTCATGATTCAATTCATGATTCATGATTCAATTTATGAATTATGATTCATGATTCATGATTCATGATTCAATTCATTATTCATGATTCATGATTCATGATTCATGATTCAATTCATGATTCATGATTCATGATTCATGATTCATGATTCAATTCATGATTCATGATTCTATTCATGATTCATGATTCATGATTCATGATTCAATTCATGATTTAATTCATGATTCATGATTCAATTCATGATTCATGATTCATGATTCATGATTCAATTCATTATTTATGATTCATGATTCAAGATTCATGATTCATGATTCAATTCATAATTCATGATTCAATTCATGATTCATGATTCATGATTCAATTCACGATTCAATTCATGATTCGATTCATGATTCATGATTCAATTCATGATTCAATTCATGATTCATGATTCATGATTCAATTCATGATTCATGATTCATGATTCTATTCATGATTCATGATTCATAATTCATGATTCATGATTCAATTCATGATTCATAATTCAAGATTCATGATTCGATTCATGATTCATAATTCATTTCATGATTCATGATTCAATTCATGATTCATGATTCATGATTCATGATTCAATTCATGATTCATGATTCGATTCATGATTCATGATTCAATTCATGATTCATGATTCAATTCATGATTCATGATTCAATTCATGATTCATGATTAATAATTCAATTCATGATTCAATTCATGATTCATGATTCAATTTATGATTCATGATTCATGATTCAATTCATGATTCGTGATTCATGAATCTTGATTCATGATTCAATTCATGATTCATAATTCATGATTCATGATTCAATTCATGATTCATGATTCATGATTCATGATTCATGATTCATGATTCAATTCATGATTCATAATTCATGATTCATGATTCAATTCATGACTCATGATTCATGATTCATGATTCAATTCATGATTCATGATTCAATTCATGATTCATGATTCGATTAATGATTCATGATTCAATTCATGATTCATGATTCATGATCCATGATTCAATTCATGATTCATGATTCATGATTCGATTCATGATTCATGATTCAATTCATGATTCATGATTCAATTCATGATTCATGATTCAATTCATGATTCGATTCATGATACATGATTCAATTCATGATTCATGATTCATGATTCAATTCATGATTCATGATTCAATTTATGAATTATGATTCATGATTCATGATTCATGATTCAATTCATTATTCATGATTCATGATTCATGATTCATGATTCAATTCATGATTCATGATTCATGATTCATGATTCATGATTCAATTCATGATTCATGATTCTATTCATGATTCATGATTCATGATTCAATTCATGATTTAATTCATGATTCATGATTCAATTCATGATTCATGATTCATGATTCATGATTCAATTCATGATTCATGATTCGATTCATGATTCATGATTCAATTCATGATTCATGATTCAATTCATGATTCATGATTCAATTCATGAATCATGATTCATGATTCATTCATGATTTATGATTCATGATTCAATTCATGATTCATGATTAATAATTCAATTCATGATTCAATTCATGATTCGATTCATGATTCATGATTCAATTCATGATTCAATTCATGATTCATGATTCATGATTCAATTCATGATTCATGATTCATGATTCTATTCATGATTCATGATTCATAATTCATGATTCATGATTCAATTCATGATTCATAATTCATGATTCATGATTCGATTCATGATTCATAATTCATTTCATGATTCATGATTCAATTCATGATTCATGATTCGTGATTCATGATTCAATTCATGATTCATAATTCATGATTCATGATTCGATTCATGATTCATAATTCATTTCATGATTCATGATTCAATTCATGATTCATGATTCATGATTCAATTCATGATTCATGATTCTATTCATGATTCATGATTCAATTCATGATTCATGATTCTATTCATGATTCATGATTCGATTCATGATTCATGATTCATGATTCATTCATGATTTATGATTCATGATTCAATTCATGATTCATGATTAATAATTCAATTCATGATTCACTTCATGATTCATGATTCAATTTATGATTCATGATTCATGATTCATGATTCATGATTCAATTCATGATTCATGATTCATGATTCATGATTCATGATTCAATTCATGATTCATGATTCATGATTCATGATTCAATTCATGATTCATAATTCATGATTCATGATTCATGATTCAATTCATGATTCATGATTCATGATTCATGATTCATGATTCAATTCATGATTCATGATTCGATTAATGATTCATGATTTAATTCATGATTCATGATTCATGATTCATGATTCAATTCATGATTCATGATTCATGATTCGATTCATGATTCATGATTCAATTCATGATTCATGATTCAATTCATGATTCGATTCATGATACATGATTCAATTCATGATTCATGATTCATGATTCAATTCATGATTCATGATTCATGATTCAATTCATGATTCATGATTCATGATTCATGATTCATGATTCAATTCATGATTCATGATTCATGATTCAATTCATGATTCATGATTCATGAATCATGATTCATGAATCATGATTCATAATTCAATTCATGATTCATAATTCATGATTCATGATTCAATTCATGATTCATGATTCATGATTCATGATTCATGATTCAATTTATGATTCATGATTCGATTCATGATTCAATTCATGATTCATAATTCATGATTCAATTCATAATTCATGATTCATGATTCATGATTCATGATTCGATTCATGATTCATGATTCATAATTCAATTCATGATTCATAATTCATGATTCATGATTCAATTCATGATTCATGATTCATGATTCATGATTCATGATTCAATTTATGATTCATGATTCGATTCATGATTCAATTCATGAATTATGATTCATGATTCAATTCATGATTCATGATTCGATTCATGATTCATGATTCAATTCATAATTCATGATTCAATTCATGATTCGATTCATGATACATGATTCAATTCATGATTCATGATTCAATTCATGATTCATGATTCGATTCATGATTCATGATTCAATTCATGATTCAATTCATGATTCATGATTCAATTTATGAATTATGATTCATGATTCATGATTCATGATTCAATTCATTATTCATGATTCATGATTCAATTCATGATTCAGATCATGATTCATGATTCAATGCATGATTCATTAATCATGATTCAATTCATGATTCATAATTCATGATTCATGATTCGATTAATGATTCATGATTCAATTGATGATTCATGATTCATGATTCAATTCATGATTCATGATTCATGATTCGATTCATGATTCATGATTTAATTCATTATTCATGATTCAATTCATGATTCATTAATCAGGATTCAATTCATGATTCAATTCATGATTCATGATTCATTATTCATGATTCAATTCATGATTCATAATTCATGATTCATGATTCAATTCATAATTCATGATTCATGATTCATGATTTGATTCATGATTCATGATTCAATTCATGAATTATGATTCATGATTCAATTCATGATTCATGATTCGATTCATGATTCATGATTCAATTCATAATTCATGATTCAATTCATGATTCAATTCATGATACATGATTCAATTCATGATTCATTATTCAATTCATGATTCATGATTCGATTCATGATTCATGATTCAATTCATTATTCATGATTCATGATTCATGATTCAATTTATGTTTCAATTCATGATTCATGATTCAATTTATGAATTATGATTCATGATTCATGATTCAATTCATTATTCATGATTCATGATTCATGATTCAATTCATGATTCAAATCATGATTCATGATTCAATGCATGATTCATGATTCAATTCATGATTCATAATTCATGATTCATGATTCATGATTCATGATTCAATTCATGATTCAATTCATAATTCATGATTCAATTCATGATTCAATTCATGATTCATAATTCATGATTCATGATTCAATTCATAAATCATGATTCATGATTCATGATTCATGATTCGATTCATGATTCATGATTCAATTCATGATTCAATTCATGATTCATGATTCATGATTCAAATTATGATTCATGATTCATGATTCTATTCATGATTCATGATTCATAATTCATGATTCATGATTCAATTCATGATTCATAATTCATGATTCATGATTCGATTCATGATTCATAATTCATTTCATGATTCATGATTCAATTCATGATTCATGATTCATAATTCATGATTCATGATTCAATTCATGATTCATAATTCATGATTCATGATTCGATTCATGATTCATGATTCAATTCATGATTCATGATTCGATTCATGATTCATGATTCATGATTCATTCATGATTTATGATTCATGATTCAATTCATGATTCATGATTAATAATTCAATTCATGATTCAATTCATGATTCATGATTCATGATTCATGATTCATGATTCGATTCATGATTCATGATTCAATTCATGATTCAATTCATGATTCATGATTCATGATTCAATTCATGATTCATGATTCTATTCATGATTCATGATTCATAATTCATGATTCATGATTCAATTCATGATTCATAATTCATGATTCATGATTCGATTCATGATTCATAATTCATTTCATGATTCATGATTCAATTCATGATTCATGATTCATGATTCATGATTCAATTCATGATTCATAATTCATGATTCATGATTCGATTCATGATTCATAATTCATTTCATGATTCATGATTCAATTCATGATTCATGATTCATGATTCAATTCATGATTCATGATTCAATTCATGATTCATGATTCTATTCATGATTCATGATTCAATTCATGATTCATGATTCTATTCATGATTCATGATTCGATTCATGATTCATGATTCATGATTCATTCATGATTTATGATTCATGATTCAATTCATGATTCATGATTAATAATTCAATTCATGATTCACTTCATGATTCATGATTCAATTTATGATTCATGATTCATGATTCATGATTCATGATTCAATTCATGATTCATGATTCATGATTCATGATTCATGATTCAATTCATGATTCATGATTCATGAATCATGATTCATGAATCATGATTCATGATTCAATTCATGATTCATAATTCATGATTCATGATTCAATTCATGATTCATGATTCATGATTCATGATTCATGATTCAATTCATGATTCATGATTCATGATTCGATTAATGATTCATGATTTAATTCATGATTCATGATTCAATTCATGATTCATGATTCATGATTCGATTCATGATTCATGATTCAATTCATGATTCATGATTCAATTCATGATTCGATTCATGATACATGATTCAATTCATGATTCATGATTCATGATTCAATTCATGATTCATGATTCATGATTCAATTCATGATTCGATTCATGATACATGATTCATGATTCAATTCATGATTCATGATTCATGATTGAATTCATGATTCATGATTCATGAATCATGATTCATAATTCAATTCATGATTCATAATTCATGATTCATGATTCAATTCATGATTCATGATTCATGATTCATGATTCATGATTCGATTTATGATTCATGATTCGATTCATGATTCAATTCATGATTCATAATTCATGATTCATGATTCAATTCATAATTCATGATTCATGATTCGATTCATGATTCATGATTCAATTCATGAATTATGATTCATGATTCAATTCATGATTCATGATTCGATTCATGATACATGATTCAATTCATGATTCATGATTCGATTCATGATTCATGATTCAATTCATGATTCATGATTCAATTTATGAATTATGATTCATGATTCATGATTCATGATTCAATTCATTATTCATGATTCATGATTCAATTCATGATTCAAATCATGATTCATAATTCATGATTCATGATTCGATTAATGATTCATGATTCAATTGATGATTCATGATTCATGATTCAATTCATGATTCATGATTCATGATTCGATTCATGATTTATGATTCAATTCATGATTCATGATTCAATTCATGATTCATAATTCATTATTCATGATTCAATTCATGATTCATTAATCATGATTCAATTCATGATTCAATTCATGATTCATGATTCATTATTCATGATTCAATTCATGATTCATAATTCATGATTCATGATTCAATTCATAATTCATGATTCATGATTCATGATTCGATTCATGATTCATGATTCAATTCATGAATTATGATTCATGATTCAATTCATGATTCATGATTCGATTCATGATTCATGATTCAATTCATAATTCATGATACATGATTCATGATTCAATTCATGATTCAATTCATAATTCATGATTCAATTCATGATTCATGATTCATGATTCATGATTCAATTCACGATTCAATTCATGATTCATAATTCATGATTCATGATTCAATTCATAAATCATGATTCATGATTCATGATTCATGTTTCGATTCATGATTCATGATTCAATTCATGATTCAATTCATGATTCATGATTCATGATTCAAATTATGATTCATAATTCATGATTCTATTCATGATTCATGATTCATAATTCATGATTCATGATTCAATTCATGATTCATAATTCATGAATCATGATTCGATTCATGATTCATAATTCATTTCATGATTCATGATTCAATTCATGATTCATGATTCATGATTCATGATTCATGATTCAATTCATGATTCATGATTCATGATTCGATTAATGATTCATGATTTAATTCATGATTCATGATTCAATTCATGATTCATGATTCATGATTCGATTCATGATTCATGATTCAATTCATGATTCATGATTCAATTCATGATTCGATTCATGATACATGATTCAATTCATGATTCATGATTCATGATTCAATTCATGATTCATGATTCATGATTCAATTCATGATTCATGATTCATGATTCATGATTCATGATTCAATTCATGATTCATGATTCATGATTGAATTCATGATTCATGATTCATGAATCATGATTCATAATTCAATTCATGATTCATAATTCATGATTCAATTCATGATTCATGATTCATGATTCATGATTCGATTTATGATTCATGATTCGATTCATGATTCAATTCATGATTCATAATTCATGATTCATGATTCAATTCATAATTCATGATTCATGATTCATGATTCATGATTCGATTCATGATTCATGATTCAATTCATGAATTATGATTCATGATTCAATTCATGATTCATGATTCGATTCATGATTCATGATTCAATTCATAATTCATGATTCAATTCATGATTCGATTCATGATACATGATTCAATTCATGATTCATGATTCAATTCATGATTCATGATTCGATTCATGATTCATGATTCAATTCATGATTCAATTCATGATTCATGATTCAATTTATGAATTATGATTCATGATTCATGATTCATGATTCAATTCATTATTCATGATTCATGATTCAATTCATGATTCAAATCATGATTCATAATTCATGATTCATGATTCGATTAATGATTCATGATTCAATTGATGATTCATGATTCATGATTCAATTCATGATTCATGATTCATGATTCGATTCATGATTTATGATTCAATTCATGATTCATGATTCAATTCATGATTCATAATTCATTATTCATGATTCAATTCATGATTCATTAATCATGATTCAATTCATGATTCAATTCATGATTCATGATTCATTATTCATGATTCAATTCATGATTCATAATTCATGATTCATGATTCAATTCATAATTCATGATTCATGATTCATGATTCAATTCATAATTCATGATTCATGATTCATGATTCGATTCATGATTCATGATTCAATTCATGAATTATGATTCATGATTCAATTCATGATTCATGATTCGATTCATGATTCATGATTCAATTCATAATTCATGATACATGATTCATGATTCAATTCATGATTCAATTCATAATTCATGATTCAATTCATGATTCATGATTCATGATTCATGATTCAATTCACGATTCAATTCATGATTCATAATTCATGATTCATGATTCAATTCATAAATCATGATTCATGATTCATGATTCATGATTCGATTCATGATTCATGATTCAATTCATGATTCAATTCATGATTCATGATTCATGATTCAAATTATGATTCATAATTCATGATTCTATTCATGATTCATGATTCATAATTCATGATTCATGATTCAATTCATGATTCATAATTCATGAATCATGATTCGATTCATGATTCATAATTCATTTCATGATTCATGATTCAATTCATGATTCATAATTCATGATTCATGATTCAATTCATGATTCATAATTCATGATTCATGATTCGATTCATGATTCATGATTCAATTCATGATTCATGAATCTTGATTCATGATTCATGATTCATGATTCATTCATGATTTATGATTCATGATTCAATTCATGATTCATGATTAATAATTCAATTCATGATTCAATTCATGATTCATGATTCAATTTATGATTCATGATTCATGATTCAATTCATGATTCAATTCATGATTCGTGATTCATGAATCTTGATTCATGATTCAATTCATGATTCATAATTCATGATTCATGATTCAATTCATGATTCATGATTCATGAATCATGATTCATGATTCAATTCATGATTCATAATTCATGATTCATGATTCATGATTCATGATTTAATTCATTATTCATGATTCATGATTCATGATTCAATTCATGATTCAATTCATGATTCATGATTCAATTTATGAATTATGATTCATGATTCATGATTCAATTCATTATTCATGATTCATGATTCAAGATTCAATTCAGGATTCATAATTCATGATTCATGATTCATGATTCAATTCATGATTCATGATTCATGATTCATGATTCAATTCATGATTCAATTCATGATTCATGATTCAATTTATGAATTATGATTCATGATTCATGATTCAATTCATTATTCATGATTCATGATTCAAGATTCAATTCAGGATTCATAATTCATGATTCATGATTCATGATTCAATTCATGATTCATGATTCATGATTCATGATTCATGATTCAATTCATGATTCATGATTCGATTAATGATTCATGATTTAATTCATGATTCATGATTCATGATTCAATTCATGATTCATGATTCATGATTCGATTCATGATTCATGATTCAATTCATGATTCATGATTCAATTCATGATTCGATTCATGATACATGATTCAATTCATGATTCATGATTCATGATTCAATTCATGATTCATGATTCATGATTCAATTCATGATTCATGATTCATGATTCATGATTCATGATTCAATTCATGATTCATGATTCATGATTCAATTCATGATTCATGATTCATGATTCATGATTCATGATTCGATTTATGATTCATGATTCGATTCATGATTCAATTCATGATTCATAATTCATGATTCATGATTCAATTCATAATTGATGATTTATGATTCATGATTCATGATTCGATTCATGATTCATGATTCAATTCATGAATTATGATTCATGATTCAATTCATGATTCATGATTCGATTCATGATTCATGATTCATGATTCATGATTCATGATTCAATTCATGAATTATGATTCATGATTCAATTCATGATTCATGATTCGATTCATGATTCATGATTCAATTCATAATTCATGATTCAATTCATGATTCGATTCATGATACATGATTCAATTCATGATTCATGATTCAATTCATGATTCATGATTCGATTCATGATTCATGATTCAATTCATGATTCAATTCATGATTCATGATTCAATTTATGAATTATGATTCATGATTCATGATTCATGATTCAATTCATTATTCATGATTCATGATTCAATTCATGATTCAAATCATGATTCATGATTCAATGCATGATTCATTAATCATGATTCAATTCATGATTCATAATTCATGATTCATGATTCGATTAATGATTCATGATTCAATTGATGATTCATGATTCATGATTCAATTCATGATTCATGATTCATGATTCGATTCATGATTCATGATTCAATTCATGATTCATGATTCAATTCATGATTCATAATTCATTATTCATGATTCAATTCATGATTCATTAATCATGATTCAATTCATGATTCAATTCATGATTCATGATTCATTATTCATGATTCAATTCATAATTCATAATTCATGATTCATGATTCAATTCATAATTCATGATTCATGATTCATGATTCGATTCATGATTCATGATTCAATTCATGAATTATGATTCATGATTCAATTCATGATTCATGATTCGATTCATGATTCAATTCATAATTCATGATTCAATTCATGATTCGATTCATGATACATGATTCAATTCATGATTCATTATTCAATTCATGATTCATGATTCGATTCATGATTCATGATTCAATTCATTATTCATGATTCATGATTCATGATTCAATTTATGATTCAATTCATGATTCATGATTCAATTTATGAATTATGATTCATGAATTATGATTCAATTCATTATTCATGATTCATGATTCAAGATTCAATTCAGGATTCATAATTCATGATTCATGATTCATGATTCAATTCATGATTCATGATTCATGATTCATGATTCAATTCATGATTCATGATTCGATTAATGATTCATGATTTAATTCATGATTCATGATTCATGATTCAATTCATGATTCATGATTCAATTCATGATTCATGATTCAATTCATGATTCGATTCATGATACATGATTCAATTCATGATTCATGATTCATGATTCAATTCATGATTCATGATTCATGATTCAATTCATGATTCATGATTCATGATTCATGATTCATGATTCAATTCATGATTCATGATTCATGATTCAATTCATGATTCATGATTCATGATTCATGATTCATGATTCGATTTATGATTCATGATTCGATTCATGATTCAATTCATGATTCATAATTCATGATTCATGATTCAATTCATAATTGATGATTTATGATTCATGATTCATGATTCGATTCATGATTCATGATTCAATTCATGAATTATGATTCATGATTCAATTCATGATTCATGATTCGATTCATGATTCATGATTCATGATTCATGATTCATGATTCAATTCATGAATTATGATTCATGATTCAATTCATGATTCATGATTCGATTCATGATTCATGATTCAATTCATAATTCATGATTCAATTCATGATTCGATTCATGATACATGATTCAATTCATGATTCATGATTCAATTCATGATTCATGATTCAATTCATGATTCATGATTCAATTCATGATTCAATTCATGATTCATGATTCAATTTATGAATTATGATTCATGATTCATGATTCATTTTTCAATTCATTATTCATGATTCATGATTCAATTCATGATTCAAATCATGATTCATGATTCAATGCATGATTCATTAATCATGATTCAATTCATGATTCATAATTCATGATTCATGATTCGATTAATGATTCATGATTCAATTGATGATTCATGATTCATGATTCAATTCATGATTCATGATTCATGATTCGATTCATGATTCATGATTCAATTCATGATTCATGATTCAATTCATGATTCATAATTCATTATTCATGATTCAATTCATGATTCATTAATCATGATTCAATTCATGATTCAATTCATGATTCATGATTCATTATTCATGATTCAATTCATAATTCATAATTCATGATTCATGATTCAATTCATAATTCATGATTCATGATTCATGATTCGATTCATGATTCATGATTCAATTCATGAATTATGATTCATGATTCAATTCATGATTCATGATTCGATTCATGATTCAATTCATAATTCATGATTCAATTCATGATTCGATTCATGATACATGATTCAATTCATGATTCATTATTCAATTCATGATTCATGATTCGATTCATGATTCATGATTCAATTCATTATTCATGATTCATGATTCATGATTCAATTTATGATTCAATTCATGATTCATGATTCAATTTATGAATTATGATTCATGATTCATGATTCAATTCATTATTCATGATTCATGATTCATGATTCAATTCATGATTCAAATCATGATTCATGATTCAATGCATGATTCATGATTCAATTCATGATTCATAATTCATGATTCATGATTCATGATTCATGATTCAATTCATGATTCAATTCATAATTCATGATTCAATTCATGATTCATAAATCATGATTCATGATTCAATTCATAAATCATGATTCATGATTCATGATTCATGATTCGATTCATGATTCATGATTCAATTCATGATTCAATTCATGATTCATGATTCAAATTATGATTCATGATTCATGATTCTATTCATGATTCATGATTCATAATTCATGATTCATGATTCAATTCATGATTCATAATTCATGATTCATGATTCGATTCATGATTTATAATTCATTTCATGATTCATGATTCAATTCATGATTCATGATTCGATTCATGATTCATGATTCAATTCATGATTCAATTCATGATTCATGATTCAATTTATGAATTATGATTCATGATTCATGATTCATGATTCAATTCATTATTCATGATTCATGATTCAATTCATGATTCAAATCATGATTCATGATTCAATGCATGATTCATTAATCATGATTCAATTCATGATTCATAATTCATGATTCATGATTCGATTAATGATTCATGATTCAATTGATGATTCATGATTCATGATTCAATTCATGATTCATGATTCATGATTCGATTCATGATTCATGATTCAATTCATGATTCATGATTCAATTCATGATTCATAATTCATTATTCATGATTCAATTCATGATTCATTAATCATGATTCAATTCATGATTCAATTCATGATTCATGATTCATTATTCATGATTCAATTCATGATTCATAATTCATGATTCATGATTCAATTCATAATTCATGATTCATGATTCATGATTCGATTCATGATTCATGATTCAATTCAGGAATTATGATTCATGATTCAATTCATGATTCATGATTCGATTCATGATTCATGATTCAATTCATAATTCATGATTCAATTCATGATTCGATTCATGATACATGATTCAATTCATGATTCATTATTCAATTCATGATTCATGATTCGATTCATGATTCATGATTCAATTCATTACTCATGATTCATGATTCATGATTCAATTTATGATTCAATTCATGATTCATGATTCAATTTATGAATTATGATTCATGATTCATGATTCAATTCATTATTCATGATTCATGATTCATGATTCATGATTCAATTCATGATTCAAATCATGATTCATGATTCAATGCATGATTCATGATTCAATTCATGATTCATAATTCATGATTCATGATTCATGATTCATGATTCAATTCATGATTCAATTCATAATTCATGATTCAATTCATGATTCATAATTCATGATTCATGATTCAATTCATAAATCATGATTCATGATTCATGATTCGATTCATGATTCATGATTCAATTCATGATTCAATTCATGATTCATGATTCATGATTCAAATTATGATTCATGATTCATGATTCTATTCATGATTCATGATTCATAATTCATGATTCATGATTCAATTCATGATTCATAATTCATGATTCATGATTCGATTCATGATTCATAATTCATTTCATGATTCATGATTCAATTCATGATTCATGATTCATAATTCATGATTCATGATTCAATTCATGATTCATAATTCATGATTCATGATTCGATTCATGATTCATGATTCAATTCATGATTCATGATTCGATTCATGATTCATGATTCATGATTCATTCATGATTTATGATTCATGATTCAATTCATGATTCATGATTAATAATTCAATTCATGATTCAATTCATGATTCATGATTCATGATTCATGATTCATGATTCGATTCATGATTCATGATTCAATTCATGATTCAATTCATGATTCATGATTCATGATTCAATTCATGATTCATGATTCATGATTCTATTCATGATTCATGATTCATAATTCATGATTCATGATTCAATTCATGATTCATAATTCATGATTCATGATTCATAATTCATTTCATGATTCATGATTCAATTCATGATTCATGATTCATGATTCATGATTCAATTCATGATTCATAATTCATGATTCATGATTCGATTCATGATTCATAATTCATTTCATGATTCATGATTCAATTCATGATTCATGATTCATGATTCAATTCATAATTCATGATTCTATTCATGATTCTTGATTCAATTCATGATTCATAATTCTATTCATGATTCATGATTCAATTCATGATTCATGATTCATGATTCATTCATGATTTATGATTCATGATTCAATTCATGATTCATGATTAATAATTCAATTCATGATTCACTTCATGATTCATGATTCAATTTATGATTCATGATTCATGATTCATGATTCATGATTCATGATTCAATTCATGATTCATGATTCATGATTCATGATTCATGATTCAATTCATGATTCATGATTCATGATTCATGAATCATGATTCATGAATCATGATTCATGATTCAATTCATGATTCATAATTCATGATTCATGATTCATGATTCAATTCATGATTCATGATTCATGATTCATGATTCATGATTCAATTCATGATTCATGATTCGATTAATGATTCATGATTTAATTCATGATTCATGATTCAATTCATGATTCATGATTTATGATTCGATTCATGATTCATGATTCAATTCATGATTCATGATTCAATTCATGATTCGATTCATGATACATGATTCAATTCATGATTCATGATTCATGATTCAATTCATGATTCATGATTCATGATTGAATTCATGATTCATGATTCATGAATCATGATTCATAATTCAATTCATGATTCATAATTCATGATTCATGATTCAATTCATGATTCATGATTCATGATTCATGATTCGATTTATGATTCATGATTCGATTCATGATTCAATTCATGATTCATAATTCATGATTCATGATTCAATTCATAATTCATGATTCATGATTCATGATTCATGATTCGATTCATGATTCATGATTCAATTCATGAATTATGATTCATGATTCAATTCATGATTCATGATTCGACTCATGATTCATGATTCAATTCATAATTCATGATTCAATTCATGATTCGATTCGTGATACATGATTCAATTCATGAATTATGATTCAATTCATGATTCATGATTCGATTCATGATTCATGATTCAATTCATGATTCAATTCATGATTCATGATTCAATTTATGAATTATGATTCATGATTCATGATTCATGATTCAATTCATTATTCATGATTCATGATTCAATTCATGATTCAAATCATGATTCATGATTCAATGCATGATTCATTAATCATGATTCAATTCATGATTCATAATTCATGATTCATGATTCGATTAATGATTCATGATTCAATTGATGATTCATGATTCAATTGATGATTCATGATTCGATTCATGATTCATGATTCAATTCATGATTCATGATTCAATTCATGATTCATAATTCATTATTCATGATTCAATTCATGATTCATTAATCATGATTCAATTCATGATTCAATTCATGATTCATGATTCATTATTCATGATTCAATTCATGATTCATAATTCATGATTCATGATTCAATTCATAATTCATGATTCATGATTCATGATTCGATTCATGATTCATGATTCAATTCATGAATTATGATTCATGATTCAATTCATGATTCATGATTCGATTCATGATTCATGATTCAATTCATAATTCATGATTCAATTCATGATTCGATTCATGATACATGATTCAATTCATGATTCATTATTCAATTCATGATTCATGATTCGATTCATGATTCATGATTCAATTCATTATTCATGATTCATGATTCATGATTCAATTTATGATTCAATTCATGATTCATGATTCAATTTATGAATTATGATTCATGATTCATGATTCAATTCATTATTCATGATTCATGATTCATGATTCAATTCATGATTCAAATCATGATTCATGATTCAATGCATGATTCATGATTCAATTCATGATTCATAATTCATGATTCATGATTCATGATTCATGATTCAATTCATGATTCAATTCATAATTCATGATTCAATTCATGATTCATGATTCAGGATTCATGATTCAATTCACGATTCAATTCATGATTCATAATTTATGATTCATGATTCAATTCATAAATCATGATTCATGATTCATGATTCATGATTCGATTCATGATTCATGATTTAATTCATGATTCAATTCATGATTCATGATTCATGATTCAAATTATGATTCATGATTCATGATTCTATTCATGATTCATGATTCATAATTCATGATTCATGATTCAATTCATGATTCATAATTCATGATTCATGATTCGATTCATGATTCACAATTCATTTCATGATTCATGATTCAATTCATGATTCATAATTCATGATTCATGATTCGATTCATGATTCATAATTCATGATTCATGATTCAATTCATGATTCATAATTCATGATTCATGATTCGATTCATGATTCATAATTCATGATTCATTCATGATTTATGATTCATGATTCAATTCATGATTCATGATTAATAATTCAATTCATGATTCAATTCATGATTCATGATTCAATTTATGATTCATGATTCATGATTCAATTCATGATTCGTGATTCATGAATCTTGATTCATGATTCAATTCATGATTCATAATTCATGATTCATGATTCAATTCATGATTCATGATTCATGATTCATGATTCAATTCATGATTCGTGATTCATGATTCATGATTCAATTCATGATTCATGATTCATGATTCATGATTCATGATTCAATTCTTGATTCATGATTCATGAATCATGATTCATGATTCAATTCATGATTCATAATTCATGATTCATGATTCATGATTCATGATTCAATTCATTATTCATGATTCATGATTCATGATTCAATTCATGATTCATAATTCATGATTTATGATTCATGATTCATGATTCAATTCATGATTCAATTCATAATTCATGATTCAATTCATGATTCATGATTCATGATTCAATTCACGATTCAATTCATGATTCATAATTCATGATTCATGATTCAATTCATAAATCATGATTCATGATTCATGATTCATGATTCGATTCATGATTCATGATTCAATTCATGATTCAATTCATGATTCATGATTCATGATTCAATTCATGATTCATGATTCATGATTCTATTCATGATTCATGATTCATAATTCATGATTCATGATTCAATTCATGATTCATAATTCAAGATTCATGATTCGATTCATGATTCATAATTCATTTCATGATTCATGATTCAATTCATGATTCATGATTCATGATTCATGATTCAATTCATGATTCATGATTCGATTCATGATTCATGATTCAATTCATGATTCATGATTCAATTCATGATTCATGATTCAATTCATGATTCATGATTAATAATTCAATTCATGATTCAATTCATGATTCATGATTCAATTTATGATTCATGATTCATGATTCAATTCATGATTCGTGATTCATGAATCTTGATTCATGATTCAATTCATGATTCATAATTCATGATTCATGATTCAATTCATGATTCATGATTCATGATTCATGATTCATGATTCATGATTCAATTCATGATTCATAATTCATGATTCATGATTCAATTCATGATTCATGATTCATGATTCATGATTCAATTCATGATTCATGATTCATGATTCATGATTCAATTCATGATTCATGATTCGATTAATGATTCATGATTCAATTCATGATTCATGATTCATGATCCATGATTCAATTCATGATTCATGATTCATGATTCGATTCATGATTCATGATTCAATTCATGATTCATGATTCAATTCATGATTCGATTCATGATACATGATTCAATTCATGATTCATGATTCAATTCATGATTCATGATTCAATTTATGAATTATGATTCATGATTCATGATTCATGATTCAATTCATTATTCATGATTCATGGTTCAATTTATGAATTATGATTCATGATTCATGATTCATGATTCAATTCATTATTCATGATTCATGATTCATGATTCAATTCATGATTCATGATTCATGATTCATGATTCATGATTCATGATTCAATTCATGATTCATGATTCTATTCATGATTCATGATTCATGATTCGATTCATGATTCATGATTCAATTCATGATTTAATTCATGATTCATGATTCAATTCATGATTCATAATTCATGATTCGATTCATGATTCATAATTCATTTCATGATTCATGATTCAATTCATGATTCATGATTCATTATTCAATTCATGATTCATGATACGATTCATGATTCATGATTCAATTCATGATTCATGATTCATGATTCAATTCATGATTCATGATTCAATTCATGATTCGATTCATGATTCAATTCATGATTCATGATTCATGATTCAATTCATGATTCATGATTAATGATTCAATTCATGATTCAATTCATGATTCATGATTCAATTCATGATTCATGATTCAATTTATGATTCATGATTTATGATTTCATGATTTATGATTCAATTCATCATTTATGATTCAATTCATGATTCAATTCATGATTCATGATTCATGATTCAATTCATGATTCATGATTCATGATTCATAATTCATGATTCATGATTCAATTCATGATTCATAATTCATGATTCATGATTCGATTCATGATTCATAATTCATTTCATGATTCATGATTCAATTCATGATTCATGATTCATGATTCATGATTCAATTCATGATTCATGATTCGATTCATGATTCATGATTCAATTCATGATTCATGATTCAATTCATGATTCATGATTCATTCATGATTTATGATTCATGATTCAATTCATGATTCATGATTAATAATTTAATTCATGATTCAATTCATGATTCATGATTCATGATTCATGATTCGATTCATGATTCATGATTCAATTCATGATTCAATTCATGATTCATGATTCAATTCATGATTCATGATTCATGATTCTATTCATGATTCATGATTCATAATTCATGATTCATGATTCAATTCATGATTCATAATTCATGATTCATGATTCGATTCATGATTCATAATTCATTTCATGATTCATGATTCAATTCATGATTCATGATTCATGATTCATGATTCAATTCATGATTCATGATTCGATTCATGATTCATGATTCAATTCATGATTCATGATTCAATTCATGATTCATGATTCAATTCATGATTCATGATTAATAATTCAATTCATGATTCAATTCATGATTCATGATTCAATTTATGATTCATGATTCATGATTCAATTCATGATTCGTG
Source organism: Mixophyes fleayi (assembly GCF_038048845.1). Lineage (NCBI taxonomy): Eukaryota > Metazoa > Chordata > Amphibia > Anura > Limnodynastidae > Mixophyes > Mixophyes fleayi. Next base: position 30,189 of record NW_027446085.1, on the reverse strand, counting down.
ATTCATGAATCTTGATTCATGATTCAATTCATGATTCATAATTCATGATTCATGATTCAATTCATGATTCATGATTCATGATTCATGATTCATGATTCAATTCATGATTCATAATTCATGATTCATGATTCAATTCATGATTCATGATTCATGGTTCATGATTCAATTCATGATTCATGATTCGATTAATGATTCATGATTCAATTCATGATTCATGATTCATGATCCATGATTCAATTCATGATTCATGATTCATGATTCGATTCATGATTCATGATTCAATTCATGATTCATGATTCAATTCATGATTCGATTCATGATACATGATTCAATTCATGATTCATGATTCATGATTCAATTCATGATTCATGATTCAATTTATGAATTATGATTCATGATTCATGATTCATGATTCAATTCATTATTCATGATTCATGATTCAATTTATGAATTATGATTCATGATTCATGATTTATGATTCAATTCATTATTCATGATTCATGATTCATGATTCATGATTCAATTCATGATTCATGATTCATGATTCATGATTCATGATTCAATTCATGATTCATGATTCTATTCATGATTCATGATTCATGATTCGATTCATGATTCATGATTCAATTCATGATTTAATTCATGATTCATGATTCAATTCATGATTCATAATTCATGATTCATGATTCGATTCATGATTCATAATTCATTTCATGATTCATGATTCAATTCATGATTCATGATTCATTATTCAATTCATGATTCATGATTCGATTCATGATTCATGATTCAATTCATGATTCATGATTCATGATTCAATTCATGATTCATGATTCAATTCATGATTCGATTCATGATTCAATTCATGATTCATGATTCATGATTCAATTCATGATTCATGATTAATGATTCAATTCATGATTCAATTCATGATTCATGATTCAATTCATGATTCATGATTCAATTTATGATTCATGATTTATGATTTCATGATTTATGATTCAATTCATCATTTATGATTCAATTCATGATTCAATTCATGATTCATGATTCATGATTCAATTCATGATTCAATTCATGATTCATGATTCAATTCATGATTCATGATTCAATTTATGATTCATGATTTATGATTTCATGATTTATGATTCAATTCATCATTTATGATTCAATTCATGATTCAATTCATGATTCATGATTCATGATTCAATTCATGATTCATGATTCATGATTCATGATTCATGATTCAATTCATGATTCATGATTCATAATTCATGATTCATGATTCGATTCATGATTCATAATTCATGATTCATGATTCGATTCATGATTTATAATTCATTTCATGATTCATGATTCATGATTCATGATTCAATTCATGATTCATGATTCATGATTCATAATTCATGATTCATGATTCAATTCATGATTCATAATTCATGATTCATGATTCGATTCATGATTCATAATTCATTTCATGATTCATGATTCAATTCATGATTCATGATTCATGATTCATGATTCAATTCATGATTCATGATTCGATTCATGATTCATGATTCAATTCATGATTCATGATTCAATTCATGATTCATGATTCATTCATGATTTATGATTCATGATTCAATTCATGATTCATGATTAATAATTCAATTCATGATTCAATTCATGATTCATGATTCATGATTCATGATTCGATTCATGATTCATGATTCAATTCATGATTCAATTCATGATTCATGATTCAATTCATGATTCATGATTCATGATTCTATTCATGATTCATGATTCAAAATTCATGATTCATGATTCAATTCATGATTCATAATTCATGATTCATGATTCGATTCATGATTCATAATTCATTTCATGATTCATGATTCAATTCATGATTCATGATTCATGATTCATGATTCAATTCATGATTCATGATTCGATTCATGATTCATGATTCAATTCATGATTCATGATTCAATTCATGATTCATGATTCAATTCATGATTCATGATTAATAATTCAATTCATGATTCAATTCATGATTCATGATTCAATTTATGATTCATGATTCATGATTCAATTCATGATTCGTGATTCATGAATCTTGATTCATGATTCAATTCATGATTCATAATTCATGATTCATGATTCAATTCATGATTCATGATTCATGATTCATGATTCATGATTCATGATTCATGATTCAATTCATGATTCATAATTCATGATTCATGATTCAATTCATGATTCATGATTCATGATTCATGATTCAATTCATGATTCATGATTCATGATTCATGATTCAATTCATGATTCATGATTCGATTAATGATTCATGATTCAATTCATGATTCATGATTCATGATCCATGATTCAATTCATGATTCATGATTCATGATTCGATTCATGATTCATGATTCAATTCATGATTCATGATTCAATTCATGATTCGATTCATGATACATGATTCAATTCATGATTCATGATTCATGATTCAATTCATGATTCATGATTCAATTTATGAATTATGATTCATGATTCATGATTCATGATTCAATTCATTATTCATGATTCATGATTCAATTTATGAATTATGATTCATGATTCATGATTCATGATTCAATTCATGATTCATGATTCATGATTCATGATTCATGATTCAATTCATGATTCATGATTCATGATTCATGATTCATGATTCAATTCATGATTCATGATTCTATTCATGATTCATGATTCATGATTTGATTCATGATTCATGATTCAATTCATGATTTAATTCATGATTCATGATTCAATTCATGATTCATAATTCATGATTCATGATTCGATTCATGATTCATAATTCATTTCATGATTCATGATTCAATTCATGATTCATGATTCATTATTCAATTCATGATTCATGATTCGATTCATGATTCATGATTCAATTCATGATTCATGATTCATGATTCAATTCATGATTCATGATTCAATTCATGATTCGATTCATGATTCAATTCATGATTCATGATTCATGATTCAATTCATGATATATGATTAATGATTCAATTCATGATTCAATTCATGATTCATGATTCAATTCATGATTCATGATTCAATTTATGATTCATGATTTATGATTTCATGATTTATGATTCAATTCATCATTTATGATTCAATTCATGATTCAATTCATGATTCGTGATTCATGAATCATGATTCATGATTCAATTCATGATTCATGATTCATGATTCAATTCATGATTCATGATTCATGATTCATAATTCATGATTCATGATTCAATTCATGATTCATAATTCATGATTCATGATTCGATTCATGATTCATAATTCATTTCATGATTCATGATTCAATTCATGATTCATGATTCATGATTCATGATTCAATTCATGATTCATGATTCGATTCATGATTCATGATTCGATTCATGATTCATGATTCAATTCATGATTCATGATTCATTCATGATTTATTATTCATGATTCAATTCATGATTCATGATTAATAATTCAATTCATGATTCAATTCATGATTCATGATTCATGATTCATGATTCAATTCATGATTCATGATTCAATCCATGATTCATGATTCATGATTCAATTCACTTTTCATGATTCATGATTCAATTCATGATTCATGATTCATGATTCAATTCATGATCCATAATTCATGATTCATGATTCAATTCATAATTCATGATTCATGATTCATGATTCGATTAATGATTCATGATTGAATTCATGATTCATGTTTCCTGATTCATGATTCAATTCATGATTCATGATTCATGATTCGATTCATGATTCATGATTCAATTCATGATTCATGATTCAATTCATGATTCATGATTCAATTCATTATTCATGATTCAATTTATGATTCGATTCATGATACATGATTCAATTCATGATTCATGATTCATGATTCAATTCATGATTCATGATTCGATTCATGATTTATGATTCAATTCATGATTCAGGATTCATGATTTCTGATTCAATTCATGATTCATGATTCAATTCATGATTCGAATCCTGATTCAATTCATGATTCATGATTCGATTTATGATTCATGATTCATGATTCAATTCATGATTCATTAATCATAATTCAATTCATGATTCATGATTCAATTCATGATTCATGATTCAATTCATGATTCAATTCATGATTCATGATTCATGATTCAATTCATGATTCATAATTCATGATTCATGATTAAATTCATGATTCATAATTCATGATTCATGATTCAATTCATGATTAGTAAATCAATTCATGATTCATGATTCATGATTCCATTCATGACTCATAATTCCTGATTCATGATTAATTTCATAATTCATAATTCATGATTCATGATTCAATTCATGATTCATGATTCAATTCATGATTCAAATCATGATTCATGATTCAATTCATGATTCAAATCATGATTCATGATTCATAATTAATGATTCAATTCATGATTCATGATTCGATTCATGATTCATGATTCATGCTTCAATTCATGATTCATGATTCATGATTCAATTTATGATTCATGATTCATGCTTCAATTCATGATTCATGATTCATGATTCAATTTATGATTCATGATTCATGATTCAATTCATGATTCAATTCATGATTCATGATTCAATTCATGATTCATGATTCATGATTAATGATTTATGATTCAATTCATGATTCATGATTCATAATTCAATTCATGATCCATATTTCATGATTCATGATTCAATTCATAATTCATGATTCATGATATATGAATCATGAATCATGATTCATGATTCAATTCCTGATTCATGATTCAATTCCTGATTCATGATTCAATTCATGATTCATGATTCATAAATCATGTTTCATGATTCAATTCATGATTCATAATTCATGATTCATGATTCGATTCATGATTCATAATTAATTTCATAATTCATTATTCAATTCATGATTCATGATTCATGATTCATGATTCAATTCATGATTCATGATTTGATTCATGATTCATGATTCATGATTCAATTCATGATTCTTGATTAATGATTCAATTCATGATTCATAATTCATGATTCATGATTCGATTCATGATTCATGATTCATGCTTCAATTCATGATTCATGATTCAATTCATGATTCATGATTCATGCTTCAATTCATGATTCATGATTCAATTCATGATTCATGATTCGATTCATGATTCATGATTCGATTCATGATTCATGATTCAATTCATGATTCAATTCATAATTCATGATAAATGATTCAATTCATGATTCATGATTCATGATTCAATTCATGATTCATGATTCGATTCATGATTTATGATTCAATTCATGATTCATGATTCTTGATTCATAATTCAAATCATGATTCATGATTCAATCCATGATTCATGATTCATGATTCAATTCACTTTTCATGATTCATGATTCAATTCATGATTCATGATTCATGATTCAATTCATGATCCATAATTCATGATTCATGATTCAATTCATAATTCATGATTCATGATTCATGATTCGATTAATGATTCATGATTGAATTCATGATTCATGTTTCCTGATTCATGATTCAATTCATGATTCATGATTCATGATTCGATTCATGATTCATGATTCAATTCATGATTCATGATTCAATTCATGATTCATGATTCAATTCATTATTCATGATTCAATTCATGATTCGATTCATGATACATGATTCAATTCATGATTCATGATTCATGATTCAATTCATGATTCATGATTCGATTCATGATTTATGATTCAATTCATGATTCAGGATTCATGATTTCTGATTCAATTCATGATTCATGATTCAATTCATGATTCGAATCCTGATTCAATTCATGATTCATGATTCGATTTATGATTCATGATTTATGATTCAATTCATGATTCATTAATCATAATTCAGTTCATGATTCATGATTCAATTCATGATTCATGATTCAATTCATGATTCAATTCATGATTCATGATTCAATTCATGATTCATAATTCATGATTCATGATTAAATTCATGATTCATAATTCATGATTCATGATTCAATTCATGATTAGTAAATCAATTCATGATTCATGATTCATGATTCCATTCATGACTCATAATTCCTGATTCATGATTAATTTCATAATTCATAATTCATGATTCATGATTCAATTCATGATTCATGATTCAATTCATGATTCAATTCATGATTCATGAATTAATTCATGATTCATGATTCAATTCATGATTCGATTCCTGATTCAATTCATGATTCATGATTCAATTCATGATTCATGATTCAAATCATGATTTATGATTCATGATTCAATTCATGATTCAATTAAGGATTCATGATATATGATTCAATTCATGATTCATAATTCATGATTCATAATTCATGATTCAATTCATGATTCATGATTCATTTCATGATTCATAATTCATGATTCAATTCATGATTCATGATTGATTATTCATGATTCAATTCATGATTCATGATTCATGAGTCATGATTTAATTCATAATTCATAATTCCTGATTTAATTCATGATTCATGATTCATGATTCAATTCATGATTCATGACTCAATTAATGATTCAATTCATGATTCAATTCATGATTCAATTCATGATTCATGATACAATTTATGATTTTAATTCATGATTCAATTCATGATTCATGATTCGATACATGATTCATGATTCAATTCATGATTCATGATTCGATTCATGATTCATGATTCATGATTCATGATTCGATTCATGATTCCTGATTCAATTCATGATTCATGATTCGATTCATGATTCATGATTCATGATTCATGATTCATGATTCGATTCATGATTCCTGATTCATGACTCAATTCATGATTCATGATTCATGATTCAATTCATGATTTATGATTTGATTCATGATTCTTGATTCGTGTTTTATGATTCGTGATTCAATACATGATTCATGATTCGATTCATGATTCAATTCATGATTCAAGACCCAATTCATGAGTCGATTCATGATTCAGATCATGATTCATGATTCAATTTATGATTCATGATTTGTGTCATGATTCATGATTCATGATTAATGATTCATAATTCATGATTCATGATTCAATTCATGATTCATGATTCATGCTTTAGGATTTGATTCATGATTTATGATTCATAATTCAATTCATGATTCATGATTCGATTCATGATTCATGATTAAATTCATGATCCATGATTCATGACTCGATTCATGATTCATGATTTATAATTCAATTCATGATTCATGATTCATGATTCATGATTCAATTCATGATTAATGATTCAATTCATGATTCAATTCATGATTCAATTCATGATTCAATTCATGATTCATGATACAATTTATGATTTTAATTCATGATTCAATTCATGATTCATGATTAGATACATGATTCATGATTCAATTCATGATTCATGATTCGATTCATGATTCATGATTCATGATTCATGATTCATGATTCGATTCATGATTCCTGATTCAATTCATGATTCATGATTCGATTCATGATTCATGATTCATGATTCATGATTCATGATTCGATTCATGATTCCTGATCCATGACTCAATTCATGATTCATGATTCATGATTCAATTCATGATTTATGATTTGATTCATGATTCTTGATTCGTGTTTTATGATTCGTGATTCAATACATGATTCATGATTCGATTCATGATTCAATTCATGATTCAAGACCCAATTCATGAGTCGATTCATGATTCAGATCATGATTCATGATTCAATTTATGATTCATGATTTGTTTCATGATTCATGATTCATGATTAATGATTCATAATTCATGATTCATGATTCAATTCATGATTCATAATTCATGATTCATGCTTTAGGATTTGATTCATGATTTATGATTCATAATTCAATTCATGATTCATGATTCGATTCATGATTCATGATTAAATTCATGATCCATGATTCATGACTCGATTCATGATTCATGATTTATAATTCAATTCATGATTCATGATTCATGCTTTAGGATTTGATTCATGATTTATGATTCATAATTCAATTCATGATTCATGATTCGATTCATGATTCATGATTAAATTCATGATCCATGATTCATGACTCGATTCATGATTCATGATTTATAATTCAATTCATGATTCATGATTCATGATTCATGATTCAATTCATGATTAATGATTCAATTCATGATTCATAATTCATGATTCATGATTTAATTCATGATTCAAGATTCATGATTCATCATTCAATTCATGATTCATGATTCAATTTATGATTCGAATCCTGATTCAATTCATAATTCATGATTTAATTCATGATTCATAATTCATGATTCATGATTCAATTCATGATTCAGGATTCATGAATCATGATTCAATTCATGATTCATGATTCAATTCATTATTCGAATCCTGATTCAATTCATGATTCATGATTCGATTTATGATTCATGATTCATGATTCAATTCATGATTCATGATTAATGATTCAATTCATGATTCATGATTCATGATTCAATTCATGATTCATGATTCATGATTCGATTCATGATTCACGATTCATGATTCAATTCATGATTCTTGATTCATGATTCATGATTCAATTAATTAATCATGATTTAATTCATGATTCATAATTCATGATTCATGATTAAATTCATGATTCATAATTCATGATTCATGATTCAATTCATGATTAGTAAATCAATTCATGATTCATGATTCATGATTCAATTCATGACTCATAATTCATGTTTCATGATTAATTTCATAATTCATAATTCATGATTCATGATTCAATTCATGATTCAATTCATGATTCATGATTCAATTCAGGATTTGATTCCTGATTTAATTCATGATACATGATTAATTTTATAATTCATAATTCATGATTCATGATTCAATTCATGATTCATGATTCAATTCATGATTCAATTTATGATTCATGATTCAATTCATGATTCATGATTCAATTCATGATTTGATTCCTGATTCAATTCATGATTCATGATTCAATTCATGATTCATGATTCAATTCATGATTCATGATTCATGATTCAATTCATGATTCAATTTAGGATTCATGATATAAGATTAAATTCATGATTCATGATTCAATTCATGATTCAATTCATGATTCAATTTAGGATTCATGATATAAGATTCAATTCATGATTCATGATTCATTTCATGATTCATAATTCATGATTCATGATTCATGATTCATGATTCAATTCATGATTCGAATCCTGATTCAATTCATGATTCATTATTCGATTTATGATTCATGATTCATGATTCAATTCATGATTCATGATTAATGATTCAATTCATGATTCATGATTCATGATTCAATTCATGATTCATGATTCATGATTCATGATTCATGATTCGATTCATGATTCACGATTCATGATTCACGATTCATGATTCAATTCATGATTCATGATTCATGATTCAATTCATGATTCAATTCATGATTCATGATTCAATTCATGATTCATGATTCATGATTAATGATTCAATTCATGATTCATGATTCAATTCATGATTCATGATTCATGAATAATGATTTATGATTCAATTCATGATTCATAATTCATGATTCATGATTCAATTCATGATATATGAATCATGAATCATGATTCATGATTTAATTCATGATTCATGATTTAATTCATGATTCATGATTCAATTCATGATTCATGATTCAATTCATGATTCATAATTCATGATTCATGATTCAATTCATGATTCATAATTCATAATTCATGATTCGATTCATGATTCATAATTCATTTCATTATTCATTATTTAATTCATGATTCATGATTCATGATTCAATTCATGATTCATGATTCGATTCATGATTCATGATTCAATTCCTGATTCATGATTCATGATTCAATTCATGATTCATGATTCGATTCATGATTCATGATTCAATTCATGATTCATGTTTCAATTCATGATTCATGATTCGATTCATGATTCATGATTCATGATTCAATTCATGATTCATGATTCATGATTCAATTCATGATTCAATTCATGATTCATGATTCAATACATGATTCATGATTCATGATTCGATTCATGATTCAATTCATGATTCAAGACCCAATTCATGATTCGATTCATGATTCAGATCATGATTCATGATTCAATTTATGATTCATGATTCGTTTCATGATTCATGATTAATGATTCACAAATCAATTCATGATTCATAATTCATGATTCATGATTCAATTCATGATTCATAATTCATGATTCATGATTTAGGATTTGATTCATGATTTATGATTCCTAATTCAATTCATGAATTATGATTCGATTCATGATTCATGATTAAATTCATGATCCATGATTCATGACTCGATTCATGATTCATGATTTATAATTCAATTCATGATTCATGATTCATGATTCAATTCATGATTAATGATTCAATTCATGATTCATAATTCATGATTCATGATTAAATTCATGATTCATGATTCAAGATTTATGATTCATCATTCAATTCATGATTCATCATTCAATTTATGATTCGAATCCTGATTCAATTCATAATTCATGATTTAATTCATGATTCATAATTCGTGATTCATGATTCAATTCATGATTCAGGATTCATGAATCATGATTCAATTCATGATTCATGATTCAATTCATGATTCGAATCCTGATTCAATTCATGATTCATTATTCGATTTATGATTCATGATTCATGATTCAATTCATGATTCATGATTAATGATTCAATTCATGATTCATGATTCATGATTCAATTCATGATTCATGATTCATGATTCATGATTCGATTCATGATTCACGATTCATGATTCACGATTCATGATTCAATTCATGATTCTTGATTCATGATTCATGATTCAATTCATGATTCAATTCATGATTCATGATTCAATTCATGATTCATAATTCATGATTCATGATTAAATTCATGATTCATAATTCATGATTCATGATTCAATTCATGATTAGTAAATCAATTCATGATTCATGATTCATGATTCAATTCATGACTCATAATTCATGTTTCATGATTAATTTCATAATTCATAATTCATGATTCATGATTCAATTCATGATTCATGATTCAATTCATGATTCAATTCATGATTCATGATTCAATTCATGATTTGATTCCTGATTTAATTCATGATACATGATTAATTTTATAATTCATAATTCATGATTCATGATTCAATTCATGATTCATGATTCAATTCATGATTCAATTCATGATTCATGATTCAATTTATGATTCGATTCCTGATTCAATTCATGATTCATGATTCATTTCATGATTCATAATTCATGATTCATGATTCATGATTCATGATTCATGAATCATGATTTGATTCATGATTCAATTCATGATTCATGATTCATGATTCATGATTCAATTCATGATTCATGATTCAATTCATAATTCATGATTCATGAATAATGATTCATGATTCGATTCATGATTCATGATTCAATTCATGATTCATGATTCATGAATAATGATTCAATTCATGATTCATGATTCAATTCATGATTCATGATTCATGAATAATGATTCATGATTCGATTCATGATTCATGATTCAATTCATGATTCATGATTCATGATTCAATTCATAATTCATGATTCGATTGATGATTCATGATTCATGATTCAATTCATGATTCATGATTCATGATTCAATTCATGATTCAATTCATGATTCATGATTCAATTTATGATTCATGATTCATGATTCATGATTTATGATTCAATTCATGACTTATGATTCAATTCATGATTCTTGATTCGTGTTTATGATTCATGATTCAATACATGATTCATGATTCATGATTCGATTCATGATTCAATTCATGATTCAAGACCCAATTCATGAGTCGATTCATGATTCAGATCATGATTCATGATTCAATTTATGATTCATGATTCGTTTCATGATTCATGATTAATGATTCACAAATCAATTCATGATTCATAATTCATGATTCATAATTCAATTCATGATTCATAATTCATGATTCATGATTTAGGATTTGATTCATGATTTATGATTCATAATTCAATTCATGATTCATGATTCGATTCATGATTCATGATTAAATTCATGATCCATGATTCATGACTCGATTCATGATTCATGATTTATAATTCAATTCATGATTCATGATTCATGATTCAATTCATGATTAATGATTCAATTCATGATTCATAATTCATGATTCATGATTAAATTCATGATTCATGATTCAAGATTCATGATTCATCATTCAATTCATGATTCATGATTCAATTTATGATTCGAATCCTGATTCAATTCATAATTCATGATTTAATTTATGATTCATAATTCATGATTCAATTCATGATTCAGGATTCATGAATCATGATTCAATTCATGATTCATGATTCAATTCATGATTCATGATTCAATTCATGATTCGAATCCTGATTCAATTCATGATTCATGATTCGATTTATGATTCATGATTCATGATTCAATTCATGATTCATGATTAATGATTCAATTCATGATTCATGATTCATGATTCGAATTATGATTCACGATTCATGATTCAATTCATGATTCTTGATTCATGATTCATGATTCAATTCATGATTCAATTCATGATTCATGATTCAATTCATGATTCATAATTCATGATTCATGATTAAATTCATGATTCATAATTCATGATTCATGATTCAATTCATGATTAGTAAATCAATTCATGATTCATGATTCATAATTCAATTCATGACTCATAATTCATGTTACATGATTAATTTCATAATTCATAATTCATGATTCATGATTCAATTCATGATTCATGATTCAATTCATGATTCAATTCATGATTCATGATTCAATTCATGATTTGATTCCTTATTTAATTCATGATACATGATTAATTTTATAATTCATAATTCATGATTCATGATTCAATTCATGATTCAATTCATGATTCATGATTCAATTCATGATTCGATTCCTGATTCAATTCATGATTTATGATTCATTTCATGATTCATAATTCATGATTCATGATTCATGATTCATGATTCATGAATCATGATTTGATTCATGATTCATGATTCATGATTCAATTCATGATTCATGATTCAATTCATGATTCAATTCATGATTCAATTCATAATTCATGATTCAATTCATGATTCATGATTCATGATTAATGATTCAATTCATGATTCATGATTCAATTCATGATTCATGATTCATGAATAATGATTTATGATTCAATTCATGATTCATGATTCATGATTCATAATTCAATTCATGATTCATAATTCATGATTCATGATTCAATTCATGATTCATGATTCAATTCATGATTCATAATTCATGATTCATGATTCAATTCATGATTCATAATTCATAATTCATGATTCGATTCATGATTCATAATTCATTTCATGATTCATTATTTAATTCATGATTCATGATTCATGATTCAATTCATGATTCATGATTCGATTCATGATTCATGATTCAATTCATGATTCATGATTCATGATTCAATTCATGATTCATGATTCAATTGATGATTCATGATTCATGATTCAATTCATGATTCATAATTCATAATTCATGATTCGATTCATGATTCATAATTCATGATTCAATTCATTATTCATGATTCATGATTCAATTCATGATTCAATTCATGATTCATGATTCAATTTATGATTCATGATTCATGATTCATGATTTATGATTTAATTCATGATTCATGATTCAATTCATTATTCATGATTCATGATTCAATTCATGATTCATGATTCAATTTATGATTCATGATTCATGATTTATGATTCAATTCATGAATTATGATTCAATTCATGATTCTTGATTCGTGTTTTATGATTCGTGATTCAATACATGATTCATGATTCATGATTCGATTCATGATTCAATTCATGATTCAAGACCCAATTCATGAGTCTATTCATGATTCAGATCATGATTCATGATTCAATTTATGATTCATGGTTCGTTTCATGATTCATGAATCATGATTAATGATTCACAAATCAATTCATGATTCATAATTCATGATTCATGATTCAATTCATGATTCATAATTCATGATTCATGATTTAGGATTTGATTCATGATTTATGATTCATAATTCAATTCATGATTCATGATTTGATTCATGATTCATGATTTATAATTCAATTCATGATTCATGATTCATGATTCATGATTCAATTCATGATTAATGATTCAATTCATGATTCATGATTAAATTCATGATTCATGATTCAAGATTCATGATTCATCATTCAATTCATGATTCAATATTCAATTTATGATTCGAATCCTGATTCAATTCATAATTCATGATTTAATTCATGATTCATAATTCATGATTCATGATTCAATTCATGATTCAGGATTCATGAATCATGATTCATTTCATGATTCATGATTCAATTCATGATTCGAATCCTGATTCAATTCATGATTCATGATTCGATTTATGATTCATGATTCATGATTCAATTCATGATTCATGAATAATGATTCAATTCATGATTCATGATTCATGATTCAATTCATGATTCATGATTCATTATTCATGATTCGATTCATTATTCACGATTCATGATTAAATTCATGATTCTTGATTCATGATTCATGATTCAATTCATGATTCAATTCATGATTCATGATTCAATTCATGATTCATAATTCATGATTCATGATTAAATTCATGATTCATAATTCATGATTCATGATTCAATTCATGATTAGTAAATCAATTCATGATTCATGATTCATGATTCATTTCATGACTCATAATTCATGTTTCATGATTAATTTCATAATTCATGATTCATGATTCAATTCATGATTCAATATTCAATTCATGATTCAATTCATGATTCATGATTCAATTCATGATTTGATTCCTGATTTAATTCATGATACATGATTAATTTTATAATTCATAATTCATGATTCATGATTCAATTCATGATTCATGATTCAATTCATGATTCAATCCATGATTCATGATTCAATTCATGATTCATGATTCAATTCATGATTCATGATTCAATTCATGATTCGATTCCTGATTCAATTCATGATTCATGATTCAATTCATGATTCATGATTCAATTCATGATTCATGATTCATGATTCAATTCATGATTCATGATTCGATTCATGATTCATGATTCATGATTCAATTCATGATTCATGATTCAATTCATGATTCAATTCATGATTCATGATTCCATTTATGATTCATGATTCATGATTCATGATTTATGATTCAATTCATGACTTATGATTCAATTCATGATTCAATTCATGATTTGTGATTCATGAATCATGATTCATGATTCAATTCATGATTCATAATTCATGATTCATGATTCATGATTCATGATTCATGATTCATGATTCAATTCATGATTCATGATTCAATTCATGATTCAATTCATGATTCATAATTCATGATTCATGATTCAATTCATGATTCATGATTCATGATTCAATTCATGATTCATGATTCATGATTCGATTCATGATTCATGATTCATGCTTCAATTCATGATTCATGATTCAATTCATGATTCAAATCATGATTCATGATTCATGATTAATGATTCAATTCATGATTCATGATTCATGATTCGATTCATGATTCGATTCATGATTCATGATTTATGCTTCAATTCATGATTCATGATTCATGATTAATGATTCAATTCATGATTCATGATTCAATTCATAATTCATGATTCATGATTAATGATTTATGATTCAATTCATGATTCATGATACATAATTCAATTCATGATTCATAATTCATGATTCATGATTCAATTCATGATTCATGATTCATGATATATGAATCATGAATCATGATTCATGATTTAATTCATGATTCATGATTCAATTCCTGATTCATGATTCAATTCATGATTCATGATTCATAAATCATGTTTCATGATTCAATACATGATTCATAATTCATGATTCATGATTCGATTCATCATTCATAATTAATTTCATTATTTATTATTCAATTCATGATTCATGATTCAATTCATGATTCATGATTCGATTCATGATTCATGATTCAATTCATGATTCATGATTCATGATTCAATTCATGATTCATGATTCGATTCATGATTCATGATTCAATTCATGATTCATGATTCATGATTCAATTCATGATTCAATTCATGATTCATGATTCAATTTATGATTCATGATTCATGATTCATGATTTATGATTCAATTCATGACTTATGATTCAATTCATGATTCAATTAATGATTCGTGATTCATGAATCATGATTCATGATTCAATTCAAGATTCATAATTCATGATTCATGATTCAATTCATGATTCATGATTCATGATTCATGATTCAATTCATGATTCATGATTCATGCTTCAATTCATGATTCATGATTCAATTCATGATTCATGATTCGATTCATGATTCATGATTCAATTCATGATTCAAATCATGATTCATGATTCATGATTAAAGATACAATTCATGATTCATGATTCATGATTAGAATTATGATTCATGATTCATGCTTCAATTCATGATTCATGATTGATGATTCAATTCATGATTCATGATTCAATTCATGATTCATGATTCGATTTATGAATCGTGATTCATAATTCAATTCATGATTCATGATTCATGATTCAATTCATGATTCATGATTCATAATTAATGATTTGATTCATGATTCATGATATATGCTTCAATTCATGATTCATGATTCATGATTCATGATTCAATTCATGATTCATGATTCGATTCATGATTCATGATTCAATTTATGATTCATGATTCATGATTCAATTCATGATTCATGATTCATAATTGAATTCATGATTTACGATTTAATTCATGATTCATAATTCATGATTCATGACTCAATTCATGATTCATGATTCATGATTCAATTCATGATTCATGATTCGATTCATGATTCATGATTCAATTTATGATTCATGATTAATGATTCAATTCATGATTCATGATTTGATTCATGATTTATGATTTAATTCATGATTCATGATTCATAATTCAATTCATGATTCATAATTCAATTCATGATTCATAATTCATGATTCATGATTCAATTCATGATTCATGATTCAATTCATGTTTCATGATTCAATTCATGATTCATGATTCATAATTCATGATTCATGATTCAATTCATGATTCATAATTCATGATTCATGATTCAATTCATGATTCATAATTCATGATTCATGATTCAATTCATGATTTATGATTCAATTCATGATTCATGATTCATAATTCATGATTCAATTCATGATTCATGATTCATGATTCAATTCATGATTCACGATTAATGATTCAATTCATGATTCATGATTCAATTTATAATTCATGATTTATGATTCATGATTTATGATTCAATTCATGATTTATGATTCAATTCATGATTCAATTCATGATTCATAATTCATGATTCATGATTCAATTCATGATTCATGATTCAATTCATGATTCATGATTCAATTCATGATTCGATTCATGATTCAATTCATGATTTGAGTCATGATTCAATTCATGATTCAATTCATGATTCGATTCATGATTCAATTCATGATTTGAGTCATGATTCAATTCATGATTCAATTCATGATTCATGATTCGATTCATGATTCATTAATCATGATTCAATTCATGATTCATTAATCATGATTCAATTCATGATTCAATTCATGATTCATGATTCAATTCATGATTCATGATTCATGATTCAATTCATAATTCATGATTCATGATTCATGATTCGATTAATGATTCATGATTCAATTAATGATTCATGATTCATGATTCAATTCATTATTCATGATTCATGATTCGATTCATGATTCATGATTCAATTCATGATTCATTATTCAATTCATGATTTGATACATGATACATGATACAATTCATGATTCATGATTCATGATTCAATTCATGATTCATGATTCAATTCATGATTCAATTCATGATTCATGATTTAATTTATGAATTATGATTCATGATTCATGATTCATGATTCAATTCATTATTCATGATTCATGATTCATGATTTAATTCATGATTCAAATCATGATTCATGATTCAATTCATGATTCATGATTCAATTCATGATTCATGATTCATGATTAAGGATTCATGATTCAATTCATGATTCATGATTCAATTCATGATTCATAATTCATGATTCATGATTCAATTCATGATTCATGATTCATGATTCAATTCATGATTCAAAAACCAATTCATGATTCGATTCATGATTCAATTCATGATTCATGATTCAATTTATGATTCATGATTCATGATTCAATTCATGATTCATGATTCAATTCATGATTCAATTCATGATTCAATTTATGATTCATGATTCAATTCATGATTCAATTCATGATTCATGATTCGATTCATGAATTATGATTCAATTCATGATTCAATTCATGATTCATGATTCATGATTCGATTCATAATTCATGAATCATGATTGAATTCATGATTCTTGATTCATGATTCGATTCATGATTCATGATTCAATTCATGATTCATGTTTCAATTCATGATTCATAATTCAAGATTTATGATTCAATTCATGATTCATGATTCATAATTCAATTCATGATTCACGATTCAATTCATGATTCATAATTCATGATTCATGACTCAATTCATGATTCATGATTCAAGATTCATGATACATGATTCAATGCATGATTCGAATCCTGATTCAATTCATGATTCATGATTTGATTTATGATTCGTGATTCATAATTCAATTCATGATTCATGATTCATGATTCAATTCATGATTCATGATTCATAATTCATGATTTGATTCATGATTCATGATTCATGCTTCAATTCATGATTCATGATTCATGATTCAATTCATGATTCATGATTCGATTCATGATTCATGATTCATGATTAGTGATTCAATTCATGATTCATGATTTGATTCATGATTTATGATTTAATTCATGATTCATGATTCATAATTCAATTCATGATTCATAATTCATGATTCATGATTCAATTCATGATTCATGATTCATGATTCATGATTTAATTCATGATTCATGATTCAATTCATGATTCATGATTCATAATTCATGATTCATGATTCAATTCATGATTCATAATTCATGATTCATTATTCAATTCATGATTCATAATTCATGATTCATGATTCAATTCATGATTCATGATTCAATTCATGATTCATGATTCATAATTCATGATTCATGATTCAATTCATGATTCATGATTCATGATTCAATTCATGATTCATGATTAAATTCATGATTCATGATTCAATTGATGATTCATGATTCATGATCCAATTCATGATTCATGATTTGATTCATGATTCATGATTCGATTCATGATTCATGATTCGATTCATGATTCATGATTCAATTCATGATTTATGATTCATGATTCAATTTATGATTCATGATTCATGATTCAATTTATGATTCGTGATTCATGATTGAATTCATGATTCATAATTCATGATTCATGATTCAATTCATGATTCATGATTCATGATTCATGATTCAATTCATGATTCATGATTCATGATTTAATTCATGATTCATGATTCATGATTCATGATTCAATTCATGATTCATTATTCAATTCATGATTTGATTCATGATACATGATTCAATTCATTATTCATGATTCATGGTTCAATTCATGATTCATGATTCAATTCATGATTCAATTCATGATTCATGATTCAATTTATGAATTATGATTCATGATTCATGATTCATGATTCAATTCATTATTCATGATTCATGATTCATGATTCATGATTTAATTCATGATTCAAATCATGATTCATGATTCAATTCATGATTCATGATTCAATTCATGATTCATAATTCATGATTCATGATTCATGATTCATGATTCAATTCATGATTCAATTCATGATTCATGATTCAATTCATGATTTATAATTCATGATTCATGATTCAATTCATGATTCATGATTCATGATTCATGATTCAATTCATGATTCATGATTCAATTCATGATTCATAATTCATGATTCATGATTCAATTCATGATTCTTGATTCATGATTCAATTCATGATTCAAAAACCAATTCATGATTCGATTCATGATTCAATTCATGATTTATGATTCGATTTATGATTCATGATTCATGATTCAATTCATGATTCATGATTCAATTCATGATTCAATTCATGATTCAATTCATGATTCATGATTCAATTCATGATTCAATTCATGATTCATGATTCGATTCATGATTCATGATTCAATTCATGATTCAATTCATGATTTATGATTCATGATTCGATTCATGATTCGATTCATGATTCATGATTCAATTCATGATTATTGATTCATGATTCAATTCATGATTCATGATTCAATTCATGATCCATAATTCATGATTCGATTCATGATTCATGATTCAATTCATGATTCATGTTTCAATTCATGATTCATAATTCAAGATTTATGATTCAATTCATGATTCATGATTCATAATTCAATTCATGATCCATAATTCATGATTCGATTCATGATTCATGATTCATGATTCAATTCATGATTCATGTTTCAATTCATGATTCATAATTCAAGATTTATGATTCAATTCATGATTCATGATTCATAATTCAATTCATGATTCACGATTCAATTCATGATTCATGACTCAATTCATGATTCATGATTCAAGATTCATGATACATGATTCAATGCATGATTCGAATCCTGATTCAATTCATGATTCATGATTCGATTTATGAATCGTGATTCATAATTCAATTCCTGATTCATGATTCATGATTCATAATTCATGATTTAATTCATGATTCATGATTCAATTCATGATTCATGATTCAATTCATGATTCTTGATTCATAATTCATGATTCATGATTCAATTCATGATTCATAATTCATGATTCATGATTCAATTCATGATTCATGATTCATGATTCAATTCATGATTCATGATTCAATTCATGATTCATGATTCGATTCATGATTCATGATTCATTATTCAATTCATGATTCATGATTCATGATTCAATTTATGATTCATGATTCATGATTCAATTCATGATTCATAATTAATGATTCATGATTCAATTCATGATTCATGATTCATGATTCATGATTCAATTCATGATTCATGATTCATGAATCATGATTCAATTCATGATTCATGAATCATGATTCAATTCATGATTCATGATTTATGATTCATGATTCAATTCATGATTCATGATTCAATTCATGATTCATGATTCAATTCATGATTCGATTCATGATTCAATTCATGATTCATGATTCAATTCATGATTCGATTCATGATTCAATTCATGATTTGAGTCATAATTCATAATTCATGATTCGATTCATGATTCATGATTCGATTCATGATTCATTAATCATGATTCAATTCATGATTCATTAATCATGATTCAATTCATGATTTGAGTCATGATTCATAATTCATGATTCGATTCATGATTCATGATTCGATTCATGATTCATTAATCATGATTCAATTCATGATTCATTCATCATGATTCAATTCATGATTCAATTCATGATTCATGATTCATTATTCATGATTCAATTCATGATTCATAATTCACAATTCATGATTCAATTCATAATTCATGATTCATGATTCATGATTCGATTCATGATTCATGATTCAATTCATGATTCATGATTCATGATTCAATTCATGATTCATGATTCGATTCATGATTCATGATTCAATTCATAATTCATGATTCAATTCATGATTCGATTCATGATACATGATTCAATTCATGATTCATGATTCAATTCATGATTCATGATTCATGATTCAATTCATGATTCATGATTCGATTCATGATTCATGATTCAATTTATAATTCATGATTCAATTCATGATTCGATTCATGATACATGATTCAATTCATGATTCATGATTCAATTCATGATTCATGATTCGATTCATGATTCATGATTCATGATTCAATTCATGATTCAATTCATGATTCATGATTCAATTTATGAATTGTGATTCATGATTCATGATTCCTGATTCAATTCATTATTCATGATTCATGATTCATGATTCAATTCATGATTCGATTCACGATTCATGATTCAATTTATGAATTATGATTCATGATTCATGATTCAATTCATTATTCATGATTCATGATTCATGATTCATGATTCAATTCATGATTCAAATCATGATTCATGATTCAAATCATGATTCATGATTCAATGCATGATTCATGATTCAATTCATGATTCATAATTCATGATTCATGATTGATGATTCATGATTCAATTCATGATTCAATTCATGATTCATAATTCATGATTCATGATTCATGATTCATGATTCAATTCATGATTCAATTCATGATTCATGATTCAATTCATGATTCATAATTCATGATTCATGATTCAATTCATGATTCATGATTCATGATTCATGATTCAATTCATGATTCATAATTCAATTCATGATTCATAATTCATTATTCATGATTCAATTCATGATTCATGATTCATGATTCAATTCATGATTCATGATTTGATTCATGATTTATGATTCAATTCATGATTCATAATTCAATTCATGATTCATAATTCATGATTCATGACTCAATTCATGATTCATGATTCAAGATTCATGATACATGATTAAATGCATGATTCGAATCCTGATTCAATTCATGATTCATGATTCGATTTATGATTCGTGTTTCATAATTCAATTCATGATTCATGATTCAATTCATAATTCATGATTCATAATTCATGATTTGATTCATGATTCATGATTCATGATTCAATTCATAATTCATGATTCATAATTCATGATTTGATTCATGATTCATGATTCATGATTCAATTCATGATTCATGATTCGATTCATGATTCATGATTCAATTTATGATTCATGATTCAATTCATAATTCATGATTTGATTCATGATTTATGATTTAATTCATGATTCATGATTCATAATTCATGATTTGATTCATGATTCATGATTCATGATTCAATTCATGATTCATGATTCGATTCATGATTCATGATTCAATTCATGATTCATGATTCATGATTCAATTCATGATTCATGATTTGATTCATGATTTATAAATTTAATTCATGATTCATGATTCAATTCATGATTCATGATTCATAATTCATGATTCATGATTCAATTCATGATTCATAATTCATGATTCATGATTCAATTCATGATTCATAATTCATGATTCATGATTCAATTCATGATTCATGATTCAATTCATGATTCATGATTCATAATTCATGATTCATGATTCAATTCATGATTCATGATTCGATTCATGATTCATGATTCATGATTCAATTCATGATTCATGATTCAATTTATGATTCATGATTCATGATTCAATTTATGATTCGTGATTCATGAATCATGATTCATGATTCAATTCGTGATTCATAATTCATGATTCATGATTCAATTCATGATTCATGATTTATGATTCATGATTCAATTCATGAATCATGATTCATGAATCATGATTCATGATTCATGAATCATGATTCATGATTCATGAATCATGATTCATGATTCAATTCATGATTCATAATTCATGATTCATGATTCAATTCATGATTCATGATTCATGATTCATGATTCAATTCATGATTCATGATTCAATTCATGATTCATGATTCAATTTATGATTCAATTCATGATTCAATTCACGATTTGAGTCATGATTCATAATTCATGATTCGATTCATGATTCATGATTCGATTCATGATTCTTTAATTATGATTCAATTCATGATTCATTAATCATGATTCAATTCATGATTCAATTCATGATTCATGATTCATTATTCATGATTCAATTCATGATTCATGATTCATTATTCATGATTCAATTCATGATTCATGATTCATGATTCATGATTCATGATTCATGATTCATGATTCATGATTCAAATCATGATTCATGATTCAATTCATGATTCATGATTCATGATTCAATTCATGATTCATGATTCGATTCATGATTCATGATTCAATTCATAATTCATGATTCAATTCATGATTCGATTCATGATACATGATTCAATTCATGATTCATGATTCAATTCATGATTCATAATTCATGATTCAATTCATGATTCAATTCATGATTCATGATTCAATTTATGAATTATGATTCATGATTCATGATTCATGATTCAATTCATTATTCATGATTCATGATTCATTATTCATGATTCATGATTCAATTCATGATTCAAATCATGATTCATGATTCAAATCATGATTTATGATTCAATGCATGATTCATGATTCAATTCATGATTCATAAGTCATGATTCATGATTCATGATTCATGATTCAATTCATGATTCAATTCATGATTCATAATTCATGATTCATGATTCATGATTCAATTCATGATTCTATTCATGATTCATGATTCAATTCATAATTCATGATTCATGATTCAATTCATGATTCATGATTCATGATTCATGATTCAATTCATGATTCATGATTCAATTCATGATTCAATTCATGATTCATGATTCATGAATCAATTCATGATTCATGATTCATGATTCAATTCATGATTCATGATTCGATTCATGATTTATGATTCAATTCATGATTCATAATTCAATTCATGATTCATAATTCATGATTCATGACTCAATTCATGATTCATGATTCAAGATTCATGATACATGATTCAATGCATGATTCGAATCCTGATTCAATTCATGATTCATGATTCAATTTATGATTCTGGATTCATAATTCAATTCATGATTCATGATTCAATTCATGATTCATGATTCATAATTCATGATTTGATTCATGATTCATGATTCATGATTCAATTCATGATTCGATTCATGATTCATGATTCAATTTATGATTCATGATTCATGATTCAATTCATAATTCATGATTTGATTCATGATTTATGATTTAATTCATGATTCATGATTCATAATTCATGATTCATGATTTAATTCATGATTCATGATTCAATTCATGATTCATGATTCAATTCATGATTCATGATTCAATTCATGATTCATGATTCATAATTCATGATTCATGATTCAATTCATGATTCATAATTCATGATTCATGATTCAATTCATGATTCATAATTCATGATTCATCATTCAATTCATGATTCATGATTCAATTCATGATTCATGATTCATAATTCATGATTCATGATTCAATTCATGATTCATGATTCATGATTCAATTCATGATTCAAGATTCAGGATTCAATTTATGATTCATGATTCATGATTCAATTTATGATTCGTGATTCATGAATCATGATTCATGATTCAATTCGTGATTCATAATTCATGATTCATGATTCAATTCATGATTTATGATTCATGATTCAATTCATGAATCATGATTCATGAATCATGATTCATGATTCATGAATCATGATTCATGATTCAATTCATGATTCATAATTCATGATTCATGATTCAATTCATGATTCATGATTCATGATTCATGATTCAATTCATGATTAATGATTCATTTCATGATTCATGATTCAATTTATGATTCAATTCATGATTCAATTCATGATTTGAGTCATGATTCAAAATTCATGATTCGATTCATGATTCATGATTCGATTCATGATTCATTAATTATGATTCAATTCATGATTCATTAATCATGATTCATTATTCATGATTCAATTCATGATTCATTATTCATGATTCAATTCATAATTCATGATTCATTATTCATGATTCATGATTCAAATCATGATTCATGATTCAATTCATGATTCATGATTCATGATTCAATTCATGATTCATGATTCGATTCATGATTCATGATTCAATTCATAATTCATGATTCAATTCATGATTCGATTCATGATACATGATTCAATTCATGATTCATGATTCAATTCATGATTCATAATTCATGATTCAATTCATGATTCAATTCATGATTCATGATTCAATTTATGAATTATGATTCATGATTCATGATTCATGATTCAATTCATTATTCATGATTCATGATTCATGATTCATGATTCAATTCATGATTCAAATCATGATTCATGATTCAAATCATGATTTATGATTCAATGCATGATTCATGATTCAATTCATGATTCATAAGTCATGATTCATGATTCATGATTCATGATTCAATTCATGATTCAATTCATGATTCATAATTCATGATTCATGATTCATGATTCATGATTCAATTCATGATTCTATTCATGATTCATGATTGAATTCATAATTCATAATTCATGATTCAATTCATGATTCATAATTCAATTCATGATTCAATTCATGATTCATGATTCATAATTCAATTCATGATTCAATCCATGATTCATGATTCATGATTCAATTCATGATTCATGATTCAATTCATGATTCATGATTCGATTCATGATTTATGATTCAATTCATGATTCATAATTCAATTCATGATTCATAATTCATGATTCATGACTCAATTCATGATTCATGATTCAAGATTCATGATACATGATTCAATGCATGATTCGAATCCTGATTCAATTCATGATTCATGATTCGATTTATGATTCTGGATTCATAATTCAATTCATGATTCATGATTCAATTCATGATTCATGATTCATAATTCATGATTTGATTCATGATTCATGATTCAATTCATGATTCATGATTCATAATTCATGATTTGATTCATGATTCATGATTCAATTCATGATTCATGATTTGATTCATGATTTATGATTTAATTCATGATTCATGATTTAATTCATGATTCATGATTCAATTCATGATTCATGATTCATAATTCATGATTCAATTCATGATTCATAATTCATGATTCATGATTCGATTCATGATTCATAATTTATTTCATGATTCATGATTCAATTCATGATTCATGATTCAATTCATGATTCATGATTCATGATTCAATTCATGATTCATGATTCTATTCATTATTTATGATTCAATTCATGATTCATGATTCATGATTCAATTCATGATTCATGATTCGATTCATGATTCATGATTCAATTCATGATTCATGATTCATTATTCAATTTATGATTCATGATTCATGATTCAATTTATGATTCGTGATTCATGAATCATGATTCATGATTCAATTCATTTTTCATAATTCATGATTCATGATTCAATTCATGATTCATGATTCATGATTCAATTCATGATTCATGATTCATGAATCATGATTCATGATTCAATTCATGATTCATAATTCATGATTCATGATTTAATCCATGATTCATGATTCATGATTCTTGATTCAATTCATGATTCATGATTCAATTCATGATTCATGATTCAATTCATGATTCGATTCATGATTCAAATCATGATTTAAGTCATGATTCATAATTCATGATTCGATTTATGATTCAATTCATGATTCATGATTCAAATCATGATTCATTATTCAATGCATGATTCATGATTCAATTCATGATTCATAATTCATGATCCATGATTCATGATTCATGATTCAATTCATGATTCAATTCATGATTCATAATTCATGATTCATGATTCATGATTCAATTCATGATTCAATTCATGATTCATGATTCAATTCATGATTCATAATTCATGATGCATGATTCAATTCATGATTCATGATTCATGATTCAATTCATGATTCATGATTCAATTCATGATTCATGATTCAATTCATGATTTAATTCATGATTTATGATTCAATTCATGATTCATGATTCATGATTCAATTCATGATTCATGATTCGATTCATGATTTATGATTCAATTCATGATTCATAATTCAATTCCTGATTCATAATTCATGATTCATGATTCAAGATTCATGATACATGATTCAATGCATGATTCGAATCCTGATTCAATTCATGATTCATGATTCGATTTATGATTCTGGATTCATAATTCAATTCATGATTCATGATTCAATTCATGATTCATAATTCATGATTCATGATTCAATTCATGATTCGTGATTCAATTCATGATTCATGATTCAATTCATGATTCGATTCATGATTCAAATCATGATTTGAGTCATGATTCATAATTCATGATTCGATTTATGATTCATGATTCGATTCATGATTCAATTCATGATTCATAATTCATGATTCATGATTTAATTCATAATTCATGATTCATGATTCATGATTCATGATTCGATTCATGATTCATGATTCATGATTCAATTCATGAATTATGATTCATGATTCAATTCATGATTCATGATTCGATTCATGATTCATGATTCAATTCATAATTCATGATTCAATTCATGATTCGATTCATGATACATGATTCAATTCATGATTCATGATTCAATTCATGATTCATGATTCGATTCATGATTCAATGATTCAATTCATGATTCAATTCATGATTCATGATTCAATTTATGAATTATGATTCATGATTCATGATTCATGATTCAATTCATTATTCATGAATCATGATTCAATTCATGATTCAAATCATGATTCATGATTCAATGCATGATTCATTAATCATGATTCAATTCATTATTTATAATTCATGATTCATGATTCATGATTCATGATTCATGATTCAATTCATGATTCATGATTCAATTCATGATTCATAATTCATGATTCATGATTCAATTCATGATTCATTAATCATGATTCAATTCATGATTCAATTCATGATTCATGATTCATTATTCATGATTCAATTCATGATTCATAATTCATGATTCATGATTCGATTCATGATTCATGATTCAATTCATGAATTATGATTCATGATTCAATTCATGATTCATGATTCGATTCATGATTCATAATTCAATTTATAATTCATGATTCAATTCATGATTCGATTCATGATACATGATTCAATTCATGATTAATGATTCAATTCATGATTCATGATTCGATTCATGATTCATGATTCATGATTCAATTCATTATTCATGATTCATGATTCATGATTCAATTTATTATTCAATTCATAATTCATGATTCAATTCATGATTCATGATTCATGATTCATGATTCATGATTCAATTCACGATTCAATACATGATTCATGATTCAATTCATGATTCATAATTCATGATTCATGATTCAATTCATGATTCATGATTCATGATTCATGATTCATGATTCGATTCATGATTCATGATTCAATTCATGATTCAATTCATGATTCACGATTCATGATTCAATTCATGATTCATGATTCATGATTCTATTCATGATTCATGATTCATAATTCATGATTCATGATTCAATTCATGATTCATAATTCATGATTCATGATTCGATTCATGATTCATAATTAATTTCATGATTCATGATTCAATTCATGATTAATGATTCATGATTCAATTCATGATTCATGATTCTATTCATGATTCATGATTCAATTCATGATTCATGATTCTATTCATGATTCATGATTCGATTCATGATTCATGATTCATTCATGATTTATGATTCATGATTCAATTCATGATTCATGATTAATAATTCAATTCATGATTCACTTCATGATTCATGATTCAATTTATGATTCATGATTCATGATTCATGATTCATGATTCAATTCATGATTCATGATTCATGAATCATGATTCATGAATCATGATTCATGATTCAATTCATGATTCATAATTCATGATTCATGATTCATGATTCAATTCATGATTCATGATTCATGATTCATGATTCAATTCATGATTCATGATTCGATTCATGATTCATGATTCATGATTCAATTCATGATTCATGATTCATGATTCAATTCATGATTCATGATTCATGAATCATGATTCATAATTCAATTCATGATTCATAATTCATGATTCATGATTCAATTCATGATTCATGATTCATGATTCATGATTCATGATTCAATTCATGATTCATGATTCAATTCATGATTCATGATTCAATTCATGATTCGATTCATGATTCAAATCA
>NW_027446084.1:0-90305 GCF_038048845.1 Mixophyes fleayi | reverse complement strand
TAATCGTGAATTGAATGATGAATCATGAAATGAATCATGAATTGAATCATGATTCATAAATCATGAAATTTATCATGAAATGAGTCATGAATCATGAAATGAATCATGAATTGAATCATGAATTGAATCATGATTTGAATCATGAATGATTAATCATGACATGAATCATGAATCATGAATTGAATCATGAATCATGATTTGAATCATGAATCATGAATCATGAATTGAATCATGAATCGAATCATGAATCAAATAATGAATCAAATCATGAATCAAATCATGAATCATGAATTAATTCATGAATTGAATCATGAATCATGAATTGAATCATGAATCATGAAATGAATCATGAATTGAATCATGATTTATGAATCATGAAATGAATCATGAATTGAGTCATGAAGCATGAATTGAATCATGAATCATGAATTATGATTCATGGATCATGATTCATGAATCATGAAATGAATCATGAAATGAGTCATGAATCATGAAATGAATCATGAATTGAATCATGATTTGAATCATGAATCATGAAATGAATCATGAATTGAATCATGAATTGAATCATGAATCATTAATCATGACATGAATCATGAATCATAAATTGAATCATGAATCATGATTTGAATCATGAATCATGAATCATGAATTGAATCATGAATTGAATCATGAATCATGAATCGAATCATGAATTATGAATTGAATCATGAATTGAATCATGAATTAAATTATGAATCATGAAATGAATCATGAATTGAATCATGATTTGAATCATGAATTGAATCATGATTTGAATCATGAATCATGAAATGAATCATGAATTGAATCATGAATTGGATAATGAATCATTAATCATGACATGAATCATGAATCATGAATTGAATCATGAATCATGATTTGAATCATGAATCATGAATCATGAATTGAATCATGAATCGAATCATTAATCATGAATCGAATCATGAATTATGAATTGAATCATGAATTGAATCATGAATCGAATCATTAATCATGAATCGAATCATGAATCATGAATTGAATCATGAATCATGAATCGAATCAAGAATCATGAATTGAATCATAAAATAAATAGTGAATCATGAATCATGAATCATGAATCGAATCAAGAATCATGAATTGAATAATGAAATAAATTGTGAATCATGAATCATGAATCATGAATCATGAATCATGAATTGAATCATAAATCATTAATCATGAAATGATTCATGAATCATGAACTGAATTATGAATTGAATCATGAATCTTGAATTGAATCATAAATCATTAATCATGAATTGAATCATGAATCATTAATTGAATCATGAATCATGAATTGAATCATGAATCATGAAATGAATCATGAATCATGAAATGAATCATGAATCATGAATTGAATCATGAATCATGAATCGAATCATGAATCATGTATCATGAATTGAATCATGAATTGAATCATGAATTGAATCATGAATCTTGAATCATGAAACGAATCATAAATCATGAATCGAATCATGAATCATGAATCATGAATTGAATCATGAATCATGAATCATGAATCATGAATCGAATCATGAATCATGAATCGAATCATGAATCATGAATTGAATCATGAATCATGAAATGAATCATGAATTGAATCATGAATTGAATCATGACTCATAAATCGAATCATGAATTTTGAATCATGAATTGAATCATGAATCATAAATTGAATCATGAATCATGAATTATGAATCGAATCATGAATCATGAATCATGAATTGAATCATGAATCATGAATCGAATCATGAATCATGAATTGAATCATGAATTGATTTTTGAATCATGAATCGAATTATGAATCATGAATTGAATCATGAATCATGAATTGAATCATGAATCATGATTAAAATTATGATTCATGATTTGATTTTCATGATTCATGATTCATGATTTGATTCATGATTCATGATTCGTTTCATGATTCAAGATTCATGATTCAATTCATGATTCAGTTCATGATTCATGATTTGATTCATGATTCATGATTCATGATTTTATTCATGATTCATGATTCATGATTCAATTCATGATTCATGATTCGATCATGTGTCATGATTCAATTCATGATTCATTTCATGATTCATGATTCAATTCTTGATTCATGATTCGATTCATGATTCATGATTCGATTCATGATTCATGATTCATGATTCAATTCATGATTCATGATTTGATTCATGATTCATGATTCGATTCATGATTCAATATTCATGATTCAAATCATGATTCATTACATGATTCATGATTTAAATCATGAATTGAATCATGAATCGAATCATTAATCATAATCGAATCATGAATCATGAATTGAATCATGAATTATGAATCGAATCAAGAATCATGAATTGAATCATAAAATAAATAGTGAATCATGAATCATGAATCATGAATCGAATCAAGAATCATGAATTGAATCATGAAATAAATTGTGAATCATGAATCATGAATCATGAATCATGAATTGAATCATAAATCATTAATCATGAAATGATTCATGAATCATGAACTGAATTATGAATTGAATCATGAATCTTGAATCATGAAACAAATCATGAATCAAGAATCGAATCATGAATCATGAATCATGAAT
Organism: Mixophyes fleayi; assembly: GCF_038048845.1. Classification (NCBI taxonomy): domain Eukaryota; kingdom Metazoa; phylum Chordata; class Amphibia; order Anura; family Limnodynastidae; genus Mixophyes; species Mixophyes fleayi. The sequence continues at coordinate 87,667 of NW_027446084.1, read as the reverse complement.
CGAATCATGAATCATTAATCGAATCATGAATCATGAATTGAATCATGAATCATTAATTGAATCATGAATCATGAATCATGAATTGAATCATGAATCATGAAATGAATCATGAATCATGAAATGAATCATGAATCATGAATTGAATCATGAATCATGAATCGAATCATGAATCATGAATCGAATCATGAATCATGAATCATGAATTGAATCATGAATTGAATCATGAATTGAATCATGAATCATGAATCGAATCATGAATCGAATCATGAATCGTGAATCATGAATCAAATCATGAATCGTGAATCATGAATCATGAATTGAATTATGAATCGAATTATGAATCATGAATAGAATCATGAATCATGAATCGAATCATGAATCATGAATTGAATCATGAATTGATTTTTGAATCATGAATCGAATTATGAATCATGAATTGAATCATGAATCATGATTAAAATTATGATTCATGATTTGATTCATGATCCATGATTCATGATTCGATTCATGATTCATGATTCGTTTCATGATTCAAGATTCATGATTCAATTCATGATTCAGTTCATGATTCATGATTTGATTCATGATTCATGATTCATGATTTAATTCATGATTCATGATTCATGATTCAATTCATGATTCATGATTCGATTCATGTATCATGATTCAATTCATGATTCATGATTCAAGTCATGATTCATGATTCGATTCATGATTCATGATTCAATTCATGATTCATGATTTGATTCATGATTCATGATTCATGATTCATGATTCATGATTCAATTCATGATTCATTATTCATGATTCATGATTCAATATTCATGATTCAAATCATGATTCATTTCATGATTCATGATTTAAATCATGATTCAATTCATGATTCATTCCATGATTCAATTCATGATTAATTTCATGATTCATGATTCAATTCATGATTCATGATTCATGATTCAATTCATTATTCATGATTGATTTCATGATTCATTCCATGATTCATGATTCAATTCATGATTCAATTCATGATTCATTTCATGATTCTTGATTCAATTCATGATTCATGATTCAAATTATGATACATGATTCATTTCATGATTCATGATTCATGATTCAATTCATGATTCAATTCATGAGTCATGATTCATGATTCAATTCATGATTCGATTCATGATTCATGATTCGATTCATGATTCATGATTCGATTCATGATTCAATTCATAATTCAATTCATGAATTATGATTCAATACATGATTCATGATTCGATTCATGATTCACGATTCATGATTCGATTCATGATTCGATTCATGATTCATGATTCGATTCATGATTCATGATTCATGATTCGATTAATAATTCAATGATTCATGATTCGATTCTTGATTCATGATTCATGATTCGATTCATAATTCATGATTCATAATTCGATTTATGATTCATTATTTATGATTCATGATTTGATTCATGATTTATGATTCGATTCATGATTCATAATTCAATTCATGATTCATGATTCAATTCTTGATTCATGATTCATGAATCATGATTCGATTCATGATTCATGATTCGATTAATGATTCAATTCTTGATTCATGATTCATGATTTGATTCATTATTCATGATTCATGATTCAATTCATAATTCATTATTCATGAATCATGATTCGATCATGATTCATGATTCGATTAATGATTCAATTCATAATTCAATTCATGATTCATGATTCAATTCACGATTCATGATTCGATTCATGATTCACGATTCATGATTCGATTCATGATTCGATTCATGATTCATGATTTGATTCATGATTCATGATTCATGATTCGATTCATGATTCATGTTTCTATTCATAATTCATGATTCATGATTCGATTTATAATTCATGATTCAATTAATGATTCATGATTCATGATTCGATTCATGAGTCATGATTCAATTCATGATTCAATTCATGATTCATGATTCAATTCATGATTCATGAATTATTTCATCATTTAATTCATGATTCATTTAATGATTTATGATTCATGATTCAATTCATGATTCATGATTCATCATTCAATTCATGATTCATAATTCGATTCATGATTCATGAATTAGTTCATGATTCATTTCATGATTCATGATTCTATTCATGATTCATGATTCAATTCATGATTCATGATTCGTTTCATGATTCATGATTCATGATTCAATTCATGATTCATGAATTATGATTCGATTCATGATTCATGATTCGATTCATGATTTATGATTCGTTTCATGATTAATGATTCATGATTCAATTCATGATTCATGATTCAATTCATGATTCATGATTCATGATTCGATTCATGATTCATGATTCATGGTTCATTTTTCAATTCATGATTCATGATTCGATTCATGATTCATGGTTTATTTTTCAATTCATGATTCAATTCATGATTCATGATTCATGATTCAATTAATGATTCATGATTTGTTTCATGATTCATGATTCATGATTCAATTCATGATTCATGATTCATGATTCGATTCATGATTTATGATTCATGGTTCATTTTTCAATTCATGATTCATGATTCATGATTCGATTCATGATTCAATTCATGATTCATGATTCAATTCATGATTCATGATTCGATTCATGATTTATGATTCAATTCATGATTCATGATTCGATTCATTATTCAATTCATAATTCAATTCATGATTCATGATTCAATTCATGATTCATGATTCGATTCATAATTCATGATTCATGATTAAATTTAAGATTCATGATTCAATTCATGCTTCATGATTCATTATTCGATTCATGATTCAATTCATGATTCATGATTCAGGATTCGATTCAAAATTCATGATTCATGATTCAATTCATGCTTCATGATTCAATTCATGATTTATGATTCATAAATCGATTCATGAGTCATGATTCAATTCATGATTCAATTCATGATTTATTTCATGATTCATGATTCAATTAATGTTTCATGATTCGATTCATGATTCATGATTCGATTCATGATTCATGAATTATGATTCATGATTCAATTCATGATTCATGATTTGATTCATGATTCATGATTCTATTCATTATTCATGATTCGTTTCATGATTCATGATTCATGATTCAATTCATGATTCAATATTCATGATTCAAATCATGATTCATGATTCAATTCATGATTCATGATTAATTTCATAATTCATGATTCATGATTCGATTCATGATTCATTTCATGATTCATTCCATGATTCATGATTCAATTCATGATTCAATTCATGATTCATTTCATGATTCTTGATTCAATTCATGATTCTTGATTCAATTCACGATTCATGATTCAATTCATGTTTTATGATTCAATTCATGATTCATGATTCATTTCATGATTCATTTCATGATTCATGATTCATGATTCAATTCATGATTCAATTAATGAGTCATTGTTTCATGATTTGATTCATGATTCAATTCATGATTCATGATTCGATTCATGATTCATGATTCGATTCATGATTCAATTCATAATTCAATTCATGATTCATGATTCAATTCATGATTCACGATTCATGATTCGATTCATGATTCACGATTCATGATTCGATTCATGATTCTATTCATGATTCATGATTGAATTCATGATTCATGATTCGATTAATGATTCAATGATTCATGATTCGATTCTTGATTCATGATTCATGATTCGATTCATAATTCATGATTCATAATTCGATTTATGATTCATTATTTATGATTCATGATTTGATTCATGATTCGATTCATGATTTATGATTCGATTCATGATTCAGGATTCGTTTCATGATTCATGATTCAATTGATGATTCATGATTCATGATTCATGATTCAATTCTTGATTCATGATTCATGATTTGATTCATTATTCATTTCTCATGATTCAATTCATGATTCATGATTCATGAACCATGATTCGATTCATGATTCATGATTCGATTAATGATTCAATTCATAATTCAATTCATGATTCATAATTCAATTCACGATTCTTGATTCGATTCATGATTCACGATTCACGATTCATGATTCGATTCATGATTCGACTCATGATTTGATTCATGATTCATGATTCATAATTCATGATTCATGATTCGATTTATAATTCATGATTCAATTAATGATTCATGATTCATGATTCGATTCATGAGTCATGATTCAATTCATGATTCAATTTTCAATTAATGATTCAATTCATGATTCATCATTCAATTCATGATTCATGATTCATTTCATCATTTAATTCATGATTCATTTCATGATTCATGATTCATGATTAAATTCATGATTCATCATTCAATTCATGATTCATAATTCAATTCATGAATTAATTCATGATTCAATTCATGATTCATGATTCGATTCATGATTCATGATTCAATTCATGATTCATGATTCGTTTTATGATTCACGATTCATGATTCAATTCATGATTCATGAATTATGATTCAAATCATGGTTCATTTTTCAATTCATGATTCATGATTCGATTCATAATTCATGGTTCATTTTTCAATTCATGATTCATGATTCGATTCATGATTCAATTAATGATTCATGATTTGTTTCATGACTAATGATTCATGATTCAATTCATGATTCATGATTCATGATTCGATTCATGATTTATGATTCATGGTTCATTTTTCAATTCATGATTCATGATTCATTATTCGATTCATGATTCAATTCATGATTCATGATTCAGGATTCGATTCATAATTCATGATTCATGATTCATTTCATGCTTCATGATTCAATTCATGATTCATGATTCATAAATCGATTCATGAGTCATGATTCAATTCATGATTCAATTCATGATTTATTTCATGATTCATGATTCAATTAATGTTTCATGATTCGATTCATGATTCATGATTCGATTCATGATTCATGAATTATGATTCATGATTCATGAATTATGATTCATGATTCAATTCATGATTCATGATTCATGATTTGATTCATGATTCTATTCATTATTCGTGATTCGTTTCATGATTCAAGATTCATGATTCATGATTCATTTCATGATTAATGATTTATGATTCAATTCATGATTCATGATTCATGATTCAAATCATGATTCATGATTCAATTCATGATTCATGATTAATTTCATAATTCATGATTCATGATTCGATTCATGATTCATTTCATGATTCATAATTTAAATCATGATTCAATTCATGATTCAATTCATGATTCATTTCATGATTCATGATTCAATTCATGATTCATGATTCAATTCATGATTCTTGATTGATTTCATGATTCATTCCATGATTCATGATTCAATTCATGATTCATTTCATGATTCTTGATTCAATTCATGATTCATGATTCGATTCATGATTCATGATTCGATTCATGATTCAATTCATAATTCAATTCATGATTCATGATTCAATTCATGATTCACGATTCATGATTCGATTCATGATTCACGATTCATGATTGGATTCATGATTCTATTCATGATTCATGATTGGATTCATGATTCATGATTCGATTAATGATTCAATGATTCATGATTCGATTCATGATTTATGATTCGATTCATGATTCAGGATTCGTTTCATGATTCATGATTCAATTGATGATTCATGATTCATGATTCATGATTCAATTCTTGATTCATGATTCATGATTTGATTCATTATTCATGATTCATGATTCAATTCATGATTCATAATTCAATTCACGATTCTTGATTCGATTCATGATTCGACTCATAATTTGATTCATGATTCATGATTCATGATTCGATTCAGGATTCATGTTTCTATTCATAATTCATGATTCATGATTCGATTTATAATTCATGATTCAATTAATGATTCATGATTCATGATTCGATTCATGTGTCATGATTCAATTCATGATTCAATTTTCAATTAATGATTCAATTCATGATTCATGATTCAATTCATGATTCATGATTCATTTCATCATTTAATTCATGATTCATTTCATGATTCATGATTCATGATTAAATTCATGATTCATCATTCAATTCATGATTCATAATTCGATTCATGAATTAATTCATGATTCAATTCATGATTCATGATTCGATTCATGATTCATGATTCAATTCATGATTCATGATTCGTTTCATGATTCATGATTCATTATTCAATTCATGATTCATGAATTATGATTTGATTCACGATTCATGATTCAATTCATGATTCATGATTCCTTTCACGATTCATGATTCATGATTCAATTCATGATTCATGAATTATGATTCGATTCATGATTCATGATTCAATTCATGATTCATGATTCATGATTCAAATCATGGTTCATTTTTCAATTCATGATTCATGATTCGATTCATAATTCATGGTTCATTTTTCAATTCATGATTCATGATTCGATTCATGATTCAATTAATGATTCATGATTTGTTTCATGACTAATGATTCATGATTCAATTCATGATTCATGATTCATGATTCGATTCATGATTTATGATTCATGGTTCATTTTTCAATTCATCATTCATGATTCATTATTCGATTCATGATTCAATTCATGATTCATGATTCAGGATTCGATTCATAATTCATGATTCATGATTCAATTCATGCTTCATGATTCAATTCATGATTCATGATTCATAAATCGATTCATGAGTCATGATTCAATTCATGATTCAATTCATGATTTATTTCATGATTCATGATTCAATTAATGTTTCATGATTCGATTCATGATTCATGATTCGATTCATGATTCATGAATTATGATTCATGATTCAATTCATGATTCATGATTCATGATTTGATTCATGATTCTATTCATTATTCATGATTCGTTTCATGATTCAAGATTCATGATTCATTTCATGATTAATGATTTATGATTCAATTCATGATTCATGATTCATGATTCAAATCATGATTCATGATTCAATTCATGATTCATGATTAATTTCATAATTCATGATTCATGATTCGATTCATGATTCATTTCATGATTCATGATTTAAATCATGATTCAATTCATGATTCAATTCATGATTCATTTCATGATTCATGATTCAATTCATGATTCATGATTCAATTCATGATTCTTGATTGATTTCATGATTCATTCCATGATTCATGATTTAATTCATGATTCATTTCATGATTCTTGATTCAATTCATGATTTATGATTCAATTCATGATTCATGATTCAATTCATGATTCATGATTCAATTCATGATTCATTTCATGATTCATGATTCATGATTCAATCATGATTCAATTCATGAGTCATGATTCATGATATTATTCATGATTCGATTCATGATTCATGATTCGATTCATGATTCATGATTCATGATTCAATTCATGATTCATTATTCATGATTCATGATTCATGATTCGATTCATGATTCAATATTCATGATTCATGATTTGATTCATGATTCATGATTCATGATTTTATTCATGATTCATGATTCATGATTCAATTCATGATTCATGATTCATGATTCGATTCATGTGTCATGATTCAATTCATGATTCATTTCATGATTCATGATTCAATTCTTGATTCATGATTCGATTCATGATTCATGATTCGATTCATGATTCATGATTCATGATTCATGATTTATGATTCATAATTCATGATTCATGATTCAATTCATGATTCATGATTCAATTCATGATTCATGATTTGATTCATGATTCATGATTCATGATTCATGATTCAATTCATGATTCATTATTCATGATTCATGATTCGATTCATGATTCAATATTCATGATTCAAATCATGATTCATTACATGATTCATGATTTAAATCATGAATTGAATCATGAATCGAATCATTAATCATAAATCGAATCATGAATCATGAATTGAATCATGAATCATGAATCGAATCAAGAATCATGAATTGAATTATAAAATAAATAGTGAATCATGAATCATGAATCGAATCAAGAATCATGAATTGAATCATGAAATAAATTGTGAATCATGAATCATGAATCATGAATCATGAATTGAATCATAAATCATTAATCATGAAATGATTCATGAATCATGAACTGAATTATGAATTGAATCATGAATCTTGAATCATGAAACAAATCATGAATCAAGAATCGAATCATGAATCATGAATCATGAATCGAATCATGAATCATTAATCGAATCATGAATCATGAATTGAATCATGAATCATTAATTGAATCATGAATCATGAATCATGAATTGAATCATGAATCATGAAATGAATCATGAATCATGAAATGAATCATGAATCATGAATTGAATCATGAATCATGAATCGAATCATGAATCATGAATCGAATCATGAATCATGAATCATGAATTGAATCATGAATTGAATCATGAATTGAATCATGAATCATGAATCGAATCATGAATCGTGAATCATGAATCAAATCATGAATCGTGAATCTTGAATCATGAATTGAATTATGAATCGAATTATGAATCATGAATAGAATCATGAATCATGAATTGAATCATGAATCATGAATTGAATCATGAATTGATTTTTGAATCATGAATCGAATTATGAATCATGAATTGAATCATGAATCATGATTAAAATTATGATTCATTATTGATTCATGATCCATGATTCATGATTCGATTCATGATTCATGATTCGTTTCATGATTCAAGATTCATGATTCAATTCATGATTCAGTTCATGATTCATGATTTGATTCATGATTCATGATTCATGATTTAATTCATGATTAATGATTCATGATTCATGATTCAATTCATGATTCATGATTCATGATTCGATTCATGTATCATGATTCAATTCATGATTCATGATTCAAGTCATGATTCATGATTCGATTCATGATTCTTGATTCAATTCATGATTCATGATTTGATTCATGATTCATGATTCATGATTCATGATTCATGATTCAATTCATGATTCATTATTCATGATTCATGATTCAATATTCATGATTCAAATCATGATTCATTTCATGATTCATGATTTAAATCATGATTCAATTCATGATTCATTCCATGATTCAATTCATGATTAATTTCATGATTCATGATTCAATTCATGATTCATGATTCATGATTCAATTCATTATTCATGATTGATTTCATGATTCATTCCATGATTCATGATTCAATTCATGATTCAATTCATGATTCATTTCATGATTCTTGATTCAATTCATGATTCATGATTCAAATTATGATACATGATTCATTTCATGATTCATGATTCATGATTCAATTCATGATTCAATTCATGAGTCATGATTCATGATTCAATTCATGATTCGATTCATGATTCATGATTCGATTCATGATTCATGATTCGATTCATGATTCATTATTCGATTCATGATTCAATTCATAATTCAATTCATGAATTATGATTCAATACATGATTCATGATTCGATTCATGATTCACGATTCATGATTCGATTCATGATTCGATTCATGATTCATGATTCGATTCATGATTCATGATTCATGATTCGATTAATAATTCAATGATTCATGATTCGATTCTTGATTCATGATTCATGATTCGATTCATAATTCATGATTCATGATTCGATTTATGATTAATGATTCGATTCATGATTCAATTCATGATTTAAATCATGAATCATGTAATGAATCATGATTTGAATCATGAATATTGAATCATGAATCGAATCATGAATCATGAATCATGAATAATGAATCATGAATTGAATCATGAATCATGAATCATGAATCATGAATCAAATCATGAATCATGAATTGAATCATGAATCATGAATTGAATCATGAATCATGAATTATGAATCATAAATCATGAATCATGAATCATGAATCATGAATCGAATCATGAATCATGAATCGAATCATGAATCAAGAATTAAATCATGAATCATGAAATGAATCATGAATTGAATCATGACACATGAATCGAATCATGAATCATGAATCATGAATTGAATCATGAATCATGAATCATGAATAAAATCATGAATCATGAATCATGAATCAAATCATGAATCATGAACTGAATCATGAATTGAATCATGAATCTTGAATCATGAAACGAATCATGAATCATGAATCGAATCATGAATCATGAATCATGAATCAAATCATGAATCATAATTTTAATCATGATTCATGATTCAATTCATGATTCATGATTCAATTCATGATTCATAATTCGATTCATGATTCAAAAATCAATTCATGATTCAATTCATGATTCATGATTCGATTCATGATTCATGATTCTATTCATGATTCATAATTCGATTCATAATTCAATTCATGATTCATGATTCAATTCATGATTCATGATTCATGATTCGATTCATAATTCATGATTCATGATTCAATTTATGATTCATGATTCATTTCATGATTCAAAATTCATGATTCGATTTATGAGTCATGATTCAATTCATGATTCAATTCATGATTCATTTCATGATTCATGATTCAATTCATGATTCATGATTCGATTCATGATTCATGATTCGATTCATGATTCATGATTCATGATTCATGATTCAATTCATGATTCATGATTCATGATTCGATTCATGATTTATGATTCGTTTCATGATTCAAGATTCATGATTCAATTCATGATTCAATTCATGATTCAATTCATGATACATGATTCATGATTCGATTCATGATTCATGATTCAATTCATGATTCATGATTCATTTCATGATTCATGATTCATTTTATGATTCATGATTCAATTCATGATTCATGATTCAATTAATGATTCATGATTCAATTCATGATTAATGATTTATGATTCAATTCAAGATTCATGATTCAATTCATAATTCAGTTCATGATTCATGAATCATTTCATGATTAATGATTTATGATTCAATTCATGATTCATGATTCATGATTCATGATTCATGATTCACAATTTATTTCATTATTCAATTCATGATTCTTGATTCGATTCATGATTCATGATTCATGATTCACTATTTATTTTATGATTCAATTCATGATTCTTGATTCAATTCATGATTCATGATTCAATTCATGATTCATGATTCGATTCATGATTAATGATTCGATTCATGATTCAATTCATGATTCAATTCATAATTCATGATTCGATTCATGATTAATGATTCGATTCATGATTCAATTCATGATTCATGATTCATGATTCAAATCATGATTCATGATTCAATTCATGATTCATGATTCATGTCATGATTAATGATTCATTATTCAATTCATGATTCAATTCATGATTCATTTCATGATTCATGATTCAAATCATGATTCAATTCATGATTCAAATCATGATTCAATTCATGATTCATTTCATGATTCATAATTTAATTCATGATTCAATTCATGATTCAATTCATAATTCATGATTCGATTCATGATTCATGATTCAATTCATGATTCAATTCATGATTCATGATTCATGATTCAAATCACGATTCATGATTCAATTTATGATTCATGATTCATGTCATGATTAATGATTCATGATTCAATTCATGATTCAATTCATGATTCATTTCATGATTCATGATTCAAATCATGATTCAATTCATGATTCATTTCATGATTCATGACTCATTTCATGATTCATTTCATGATTCATAAATCATGATTCATTTCATGATTCATTTAATGATTCATGATTCAATTCACGATTCATGATTCACGATTCAATTCATGATACATGATTCATTTCATGATTCATTCCATAATTCATGATTCAATTCATGATTCAATTCATGATTCATGATTCAAATCATGATTCAATTCATGATTCATTTCATGATTCATGATTCAATTCATGATTCATGATTCAATTCATGAATTAATTCATGATTCATGATTTGATTCATGATTTGATTCATTATTTGATTCATGATTCGATTCATGATTCAATTCATGATTCATGATTCATGATTCAAATCATGATTCATGATTCAATTCATGATTCATGATTCATGTCATGATTAATCATTCATGATTCAATTCATGATTCGATTCATGATTCAATTCATGATTCATGATTCAGGATTCGATTCATAATTCATGATTCATGATTCATTTCATGCTTCATGATTCAATTCATGATTCATGATTCATAAATCGATTCATGAGTCATGATTCAATTCATGATTCAATTCATGATTTATTTCATGATTCATGATTCAATTAATGTTTCATGATTCGATTCATGATTCATGATTCGATTCATGATTCATGAATTATGATTCATGATTCAATTCATGATTCATGATTCATGATTTGATTCATGATTCTATTCATTATTCGTGATTCGTTTCATGATTCAAGATTCATGATTCATGATTCATTTCATGATTAATGATTTATGATTCAATTCATGATTCATGATTCATGATTCAAATCATGATTCATGATTCAATTCATGATTCATGATTAATTTCATAATTCATGATTCATGATTCGATTCATGATTCATTTCATGATTCATGATTCAATTCATGATTCATGATTCAATTCATGATTCTTGATTGATTTCATGATTCATTCCATGATTCATGATTCAATTCATGATTCATTTCATGATTCTTGATTCAATTCATGATTCATGATTCGATTCATGATTCATGATTCGATTCATGATTCAATTCATAATTCAATTCATGATTCATGATTCAATTCATGATTCACGATTCATGATTCGATTCATGATTCACGATTCATGATTCGATTCATGATTCTATTCATGATTCATGATTGGATTCATGATTCATGATTCGATTAATGATTCAATGATTCATGATTCGATTCATGATTTATGATTCGATTCATGATTCAGGATTCGTTTCATGATTCATGATTCAATTGATGATTCATGATTCATGATTTGATTCATTATTCATGATTCATGATTCAATTCATGATTCATGATTCATGAATCATGATTCGATTCATGATTCATGATTCGATTAATGATTCAATTCATAATTCAATTCATGATTCATAATTCAATTCACGATTCTTGATTCGATTCATGATTCGACTCATAATTTGATTCATGATTCATGATTCATGATTCGATTCATGATTCATGTTTCTATTCATAATTCATGATTCATGATTCGATTTATAATTCATGATTCAATTAATGATTCATGATTCATGATTCGATTCATGTGTCATGATTCAATTCATGATTCAATTTTCAATTAATGATTCAATTCATGATTCATGATTCAATTCATGATTCATGATTCATTTCATCATTTAATTCATGATTCATTTCATGATTCATGATTCATGATTAAATTCATGATTCATCATTCAATTCATGATTCATAATTCGATTCATGAATTAATTCATGATTCAATTCATGATTCATGATTCGATTCATGATTCATGATTCAATCCATGATTCATGATTCGTTTCATGATTCATGATTCATTATTCAATTCATGATTCATGAATTATGATTTGATTCACGATTCATGATTCAATTCATGATTCATGATTCCTTTCATGATTCATGATTCATGATTCAATTCATGATTCATGAATTATGATTCGATTCATGATTCATGATTCAATTCATGATTCATGATTCATGATTCAAATCATGGTTCATTTTTCAATTCATGATTCATGATTCGATTCATAATTCATGGTTCATTTTTCAATTCATGATTCATGATTCGATTCATGATTCAATTAATGATTCATGATTTGTTTCATGACTAATGATTCATGATTCAATTCATGATTCATGATTCATGATTCGATTCATGATTTATGATTCATGGTTCATTTTTCAATTCATCATTCATGATTCATTATTCGATTCATGATTCAATTCATGATTCATGATTCAGGATTCGATTCATAATTCATGATTCATGATTCAATTCATGCTTCATGATTCAATTCATGATTCATGATTCATAAATCGATTCATGAGTCATGATTCAATTCATGATTCAATTCATGATTTATTTCATGATTCATGATTCAATTAATGTTTCATGATTCGATTCATGATTCATGATTCGATTCATAATTCATGAATTATGATTCATGATTCAATTCATGATTCATGATTCATGATTTGATTCATGATTCTATTCATTATTCATGATTCGTTTCATGATTCAAGATTCATGATTCATGATTCATTTCATGATTAATGATTTATGATTCAATTCATGATTCATGATTCATGATTCAAATTATGATTCATGATTCAATTCATGATTCATGATTAATTTCATAATTCATGATTCATGATTCGATTCATGATTCATTTCATGATTCATGATTTAAATCATGATTCAATTCATGATTCAATTCATGATTCATTTCATGATTCATGATTCAATTCATGATTCATGATTCAATTCATGATTCTTGATTGATTTCATGATTCATTCCATGATTCATGATTTAATTCATGATTCATGATTTAATTCATGATTCATTTCATAATTCTTGATTCAATTCATGATTTATGATTCAATTCATGATTCATGATTCAATTCATGATTCATGATTCAATTCATGATTCATTTCATGATTCATGATTCATGATTCAATTCATGATTCAATTCATGAGTCATGATTCATGATATTATTCATGATTCGATTCATGATTCATGATTCGATTCATGATTCATGATTCATGATTCAATTCATGATTCATTATTCATGATTCATGATTCATGATTCGATTCATGATTCAATATTCATGATTCAAATCATGATTCATGATTCAATTCATGATTCATGATTCAATTCATGATTCATGATTCAATTCATGATTCATGATTCAATTCATGATTCATTTCATGATTCATGATTCATGATTCAATTCATGATTCAATTCATGAGTCATGATTCATGATTTGATTCATGATTCGATTCATGATTCATGATTCGATTCATGATTCATGATTCATTTCATGATTCAATTCATAATTCAATTCATGATTCATGATTCAATTCATGATTCACGGTTCATGATTCGATTCATGATTCACGATTCATGATTCGATTCATGATTCATTGATTCATGGTTCGATTCTTGATTCATGATTCATGATTCGATTCATAATTCGATTTATGATTCATAATTCGATTTATGATTCATTATTTATGATTCATGATTTGATTCATGACTCGATTCATGATTTATGATTCGATTCATGATTCAGGATTCGTTTCATGATTCATGATTCAATTCATGATTCATGATTCATGATTCAATTCATGATTCAATTCATGAGACATGATTCATAATTTGATTCATGATTCGATTCATGATTCATGATTCGATTCATGATTCATGATTCGATTCATGATTCAATTCATAATTCAATTCATGATTCACGATTCATGATTCGATTCATGATTCACGATTCATGATTCGATTCATGATTCTATTCATGATTCATGATTCGATTCATGATTCATGATTCGATTAATGATTCATTGATTCATGATTCGATTCTTGATTCATGATTTATGATTCGATTCATAATTCATGATTCATAATTCGATTTATGATTCATTATTTATGATTCATGATTTGATTCATGATTCGATTCACGATTCATGATTCGATTCATGATTCACGATTCATGATTCGATTCATGATTCTATTCATGATTCATGATTCGATTCATGATTCATGATTCGATTAATAATTCATTGATTCATGATTCGATTCTTGATTCATGATTCATGATTCGATTCATAATTCATGATTCATAATTCGATTTATGATTCATTATTTATGATTCATGATTTGATTCATGATTCAATTCATGATTCATGATTCATGATTCAATTCTCAATTCATGATTCATGATTCGATTCTTGATTCATGATTCATGATTCGATTCATAATTCATGATTCATAATTCGATTTATGATTCATTATTTATGATTCATGATTTGATTCATGATTCGATTCATGATTTATGATTCGATTCATGATTCAGGATTCGTTTCATGATTCATGATTCAATTGATAATTCATGATTCATGATTCATGATTCAATTCTTGATTCATGATTCATGATTTGATTCATTGTTCATGATTCATGATTCAATTCATGATTCATGATTCATGAATCATGATTCGATTCATGATTCGATTAATGATTCAATTCATAATTCAATTCATGATTCATAATTCAATTCACGATTCTTGATTCGATTCATGATTCACGATTCATGATTCGATTCATGATTCGACTCATAATTTGATTCATGATTCATGATTCATGATTCGATTCATGATTCATGATTCGATTCATGATTCAATTCATAATTCAATTCATGATTCATGATTCAATTCATGATTCACGATTCATGATTCGATTAATGATTCACGATTCATGATTCGATTCATGATTCTATTCATGATTCATGATTCGATTCATGATTCATGATTCGATTAATGATTCATTGATTCATGATTCGATTCTTGATTCATGATTCATGATTCGATTCATAATTCATGATTCATAATTCGATTTATGATTCATTATTTATGATTCATGATTTGATTCATGATTCGATTCACGATTCATGATTCGATTCATGATTCACGATTCATGATTCGAATCATGATTCTATTCATGATTCATGATTCGATTCATGATTCATGATTCGATTAATGATTCATTGATTCATGATTCGATTCTTGATTCATGATTCATGATTCGATTCATAATTCATGATTCATAATTCGATTTATGATTCATTATTTATGATTCATGATTTGATTCATGATTCAATTCATGATTCATGATTCATGATTCAATTCTTAATTCATGATTCATGATTCGATTCTTGATTCATGATTCATGATTCGATTCATAATTCATGATTCATAATTCGATTTATGATTCATTATTTATGATTCATGATTTGATTCATGATTCGATTCATGATTTATGATTCGATTCATGATTCAGGATTCAATTCATGATTCATGATTCAATTCATGATTCATTTCATGATTCATGATTCATGATTCAATTCATGATTCAATTCATGAGTCATGATTCATGATATGATTCATGATTCGATTCATGATTCATGATTCGATTCATGATTCATGATTCGATTCATGATTCATGATTCATGATTCAATTCATGATTCATTATTCATGATTCATGATTCATGATTCGATTCATGATTCAATATTCATGATTCAAATCATGATTCATTATTCAATTCATGATTCATGATTAATTTCATAATTCATGATTCATGATTCGATTCATGATTCATTTCATGATTCATGATTTAAATCATGATTCAATTCATGATTCAATTCATGATTCATGATATAAATCATGATTCAATTCATGATTAAATTCATGATTCATTTCATGATTCATGATTCAATTCATGATTCATGATTCAATTCATGATTCTTGATTGATTTCATGATTCATTCCATGATTCATGATTCAATTCATGATTCATTTCATGATTCTTGATTCAATTCATGATTCATGATTCAATTCATGATTCATGATTCAATTCATGATTCATGATTCAATTCATGATTCATGATTCAATTCATGATTCATTTCATGATTCATGATTCATGATTCAATTCATGATTCAATTCATGAGTCATGATTCATGATTTGATTCATGATTCGATTCATGATTCTTGATTCGATTCATGATTCATGATTCATTTCATGATTCAATTCATAATTCAATTCATGATTCATGATTCAATTCATGATTCACGATTCATGATTCGATTCATGATTCACGATTCATGATTCGATTCATGATTCTATTCATGATTCATGATTCGATTCATGATTCATGATTCGATTAATGATTCATTGATTCATGATTCGATTCTTGATTCATGATTCATGATTCGATTCATAATTCGATTTATGATTCATAATTCGATTTATGATTCATTATTTATGATTCATGATTTGATTCATGATTCGATTTATGATTTATGATTCGATTCATGATTCAGGATTCGTTTCATGATTCATGATTCGATTCATGATTCATGATTCGATTCATGATTCATGATTCGATTCATGATTCAATTCATAATTCAATTCATGATTCATGATTCAATTCATGATTCTTGATTCATGATTCGATTCATGATTCACGATTCATGATTCGATTCATGATTCTATTCATGATTCATGATTCGATTCATGATTCGATTAATGATTCATTGATTCATGATTCGATTCTTGATTCATGATTCATGATTCGATTCATAATTCATGATTCATAATTCGATTTATGATTCATTATTTATGATTCATGATTTGATTCATGATTCGATTCATGATTTATGATTCGATTCATGATTCAGGATTCGTTTCATGATTCATGATTCAATTCATGATTCATGATTCATGATTCAATTCTTAATTCATGATTCATGATTTGATTCATTATTCATGATTCATGATTCAATTCATGATTCATGATTCATGAATCAAGATTCGATTCATGATTCATGATTCGATTAATGATTCAATTCATAATTCAATTCATGATTCATGATTCAATTCACGATTCTTGATTCGATTCATAATTCACGATTCATGATTCGATTCGTGATTCGATTCATGATTTGATTCATGATTCATGATTCATGATTCGATTCCTGATTCATGTTTCTATTCATAATTCATGATTCATGATTCGATTTATAATTCATGATTCAATAATGATTCATGACTCATGATTCGATTCATGAGTCATGATTCAATTCATGATTCAATTTTCAATTAATGATTCAATTCATGATTCATGATTCAATTCATGATTCATGATTCATTTCATCATTTAATTCATGATTCATTTCATGATTCATGATTCATGATTCAATTCATGATTCATAATTTATCATTCAATTCATGATTCATAATTCGATTCATGATTCATGAATTAATTCATGATTCAATTCATGATTCATGATTCGATTCATGATTCATGATTTAATTCATGATTCATGATTCGTTTCATGATTCATGATTCATGGTTCAATTCATGATTCATGACTTATGATTTGATTCATGATTCATGATTCAATTCATGATTCATGATTCAATTCATGATTCATGATTCATGAATTATGATTCGATTCATGATTCATGATTCAATTCATGATTCATGATTCATGATTCAAATCATGGTTCATTTTTCAATTCATGATTCATGATTCGATTCATAATTCAAGGTTCATTTTTCAATTCATGATTCATGATTCGATTCATGATTCAATTAATGATTCATGATTTGTTTCATGATTAATGATTCATGATTCAATTCATGATTCATGATTCATGATTCGATTCATGATTTATGATTCATGGTTCATTTTTCAATTCATGATTCATGATTCAATTCATGATTCATGATTCATGATTCGATTCATGATTCAATTCATGATTCATAATTCAATTCATGATTCATGATTCAAATCATGATTTATGATTCAATTCATGATTCATGATTCGATTCATTATTCAATTCATAATTCAATTCATGATTCATGATTCATGATTCGATTCATAATTCATGATTCATGATTACATTTATAATTCATGATTCAATTCATGCTTCCTGATTCATTATTCGATTCATGATTCATTTCATGATTCAATTCATGATTCATTTCATGATTCATGATTCAATTCATGATTCATGATTCGATTCATAATTCATGATTCAATTCATGATTCATGATTCATGATTCATGATTTGATTCATGATTCATGATTCATGATTCGATTCATGATTCATGATTCGTTTCATGATTCATGATTCATGATTCAATTCATGATTCATGATTCATGATTCAATTCATGATTCAATATTCATGATTCAAATCATGATTCATGATTCAATTCATGATTCATGATTAATTTCATAATTCATGATTCATGATTCGATTCATGATTCATTTCATGATTCATTCCATGATTCATGATTCAATTCATGATTCATTTCATGATTCTTTATTCAATTCATGATTCTTGATTCAATTCATGATTCATGATTCAATTCATGTTTTATGATTCAATTCATGATTCATGATTCATTTCATGATTCATGATTCATGATTCAATTCATGATTCAATTAATGAGTCATGATTCATGATTTGATTCATGATTCAATTCATGATTCATGATTCGATTCATGATTCATGATTCGATTCATGATTCAATTCATAATTCAATTCATGATTCATGATTCAATTCATGATTCACGATTCATGATTCGATTCATGATTCACGATTCATGATTCGATTCATGATTCGATTCATGATTCATGATTGAATTCATGATTCATGATTCGATTAATGATTCAATGATTCATGATTCGATTCTTGATTCATGATTCATGATTCGATTCATAATTCATGATTCATAATTCGATTTATGATTCATTATTTATGATTCATGATTTGATTCATGATTCGATTCATGATTTATGATTCGATTCATGATTCAGGATTCGTTTCATGATTCATGATTCAATTGATGATTCATGATTCATGATTCATGATTCAATTCTTGATTCATGATTCATGATTTGATTCATTATTCATGATTCATGATTCGATTCATGATTCGAGTAATGATTCAATTAATAATTCAATTCATGATTCATAATTCAATTCACGATTTTTGATTCGATTCATGATTCACGATTCATGATTCGATTCATGATTCGACTCATGATTTGATTCATGATTCATGATTCATGATTCGATTCATGATTCATGTTTCTATTCATAATTCATGATTCATGATTCGATTCATGAGTCATGATTCAATTCATGATTCAATTTTCAATTAATGATTCAATTCATGATTCATGATTCAATTCATGATTCATGATTCATTTCATCATTTAATTCATGATTCATTTCATGATTCATGATTCATGATTAAATTCATGATTCATCATT
Organism: Mixophyes fleayi; assembly: GCF_038048845.1. NCBI lineage: Eukaryota > Metazoa > Chordata > Amphibia > Anura > Limnodynastidae > Mixophyes > Mixophyes fleayi. The sequence continues at coordinate 66,639 of NW_027446084.1, read as the reverse complement.
CAATTCATGATTCATAATTCGATTCATGAATTAATTCATGATTCAATTCATGATTCATGATTCGATTCATGATTCATGATTCAATTCATGATTCATGATTCGTTTCATGATTCATGATTCATTATTCTATTCATGATTCATGAATTATGATTTGATTCATGATTCATGATTCAATTCATGATTCATGATTCCTTTCATGATTCACGATTCATGATTCCATTCATGATTCATGAATTATGATTCGATTCATGATTCATGATTCAATTAATGATTCATGACTCATGATTCAAATCATGGTTCATTTTTCAATTCATGATTCATGATTCGATTCATAATTCATGGTTCATTTTTCAATTCATGATTCATGATTCGATTCATGATTCAATTAATGATTCATGATTTGTTTCATGACTAATGATGCATGATTCAATTCATGATTCATGATTCATGATTCGATTCATGATTTATGATTCATGGTTCATTTTTGAATTCATGATTCATGATTCATTATTCGATTCATGATTCAATTCATGATTCATGATTCAGGATTCGATTCATAATTCATGATTCATGATTCAATTCATGCTTCATGATTCAATTCATGATTCATGATTCATAAATCGATTCATGAGTCATGATTCAATTCATGATTAAATTCATGATTTATTTCATGATTCATGATTCAATTAATGTTTCATGATTCGATTCATGATTCATGATTCGATTCATGATTCATGAATTATGATTCATGATTCAATTCATGATTCATGATTCATGATTTGATTCATGATTCTATTCATTATTCGTGATTCGTTTCATGATTCCAGATTCATGATTCATGATTCATTTCATGATTAATGATTTATGATTCAATTCATGATTCATGATTCATGATTCAAATCATGATTCATGATTCAATTCATGATTCATGATTCATTTCATGATTCATGATTTAAATCATGATTCAATTCATGATTCAATTCATGATTCATTTCATGATTCATGATTCAATTCATGATTCATGATTCAATTCATGATTCTTGATTGATTTCATGATTCATTCCATGATTCATGATTCAATTCATGATTCATTTCATGATTCTTGATTCAATTCATGATTCATGATTGGATTCATGATTCATGATTCGATTAATGATTCAATGATTCATGATTCGATTCTTGATTCATGATTCATGATTCGATTCATAATTCATGATTCATAATTCGATTTATGATTCATTATTTATGATTCATGATTTGATTCATGATTCGATTCATGATTTATGATTCGATTCATGATTCAGGATTCGTTTCATGATTCATGATTCAATTGATGATTCATGATTCATGATTCAATTCTTGATTCAGGATTCATGATTTGATTCAATATTCATGATTCATGATTCAATTCATGATTCATGATTCATGAATCATGATTCGATTCATGATTCATTATTCGATTAATGATTCAATTCATAATTCAATTCATGATTCATAATTCAATTCACGATTCTTGATTCGATTCATGATTCACGATTCATGATTCGATTCATGATTCGACTCATAATTTGATTCATGATTCATGATTCGATTCATGATTCATGTTTCTATTCATAATTCATGATTCATGATTCGATTTATAATTCATGATTCAATTAATGATTCATGATTCATGATTCGATTCATGAGTCATGATTTAATTCATGATTCAATTTTCAATTAATGATTCAATTCATGATTCATGATTCAATTCATGATTCATAATTCATGATTCATTTAATTCATGATTCATTTCATGATTCATGATTCATGATTAAATTCATGATTCATCATTCAATTCATGATTCATAATTCGATTCATGAATTAATTCATGATTCAATTCATGATTCATGATTCGATTCATGATTCATGATTCAATTCATGATTCATGATTCGTTTCATGATTCATGATTCATTATTCAATTCATGATTCATGAATTATGATTTGATTCACGATTCATGATTCAATTCATGATTCATGATTCCTTTCATGATTCATGATTCATGATTCAATTCATGATTCATGATTCCTTTCATGATTCATGATTCATGATTCAATTCATGATTCATGAATTATGATTCGATTCATGATTCAATTCATGATTCATGATTCATGATTCAAATCATGGTTCATTTTTCAATTCATGATTCATGATTCGATTCATAATTCATGGTTCATTTTTCAATTCATGATTCATGATTCAATTCATGATTCAATTAATGATTCATGATTTGTTTCATGACTAATGATTCATGATTCAATTCATGATTCATGATTCATGATTCGATTCATGATTTATGATTCATGGTTCATTTTTCAATTCATCATTCATGAGTCATTATTCGATTCATGATTCAATTCATGATTCATGATTCAGGATTCGATTCATAATTCATGATTCATGATTCAATTCATGCTTCATGATTCAATTCATGATTCATGATTCATAAATCGATTCATGAGTCATGATTCAATTCATGATTCAATTCATGATTTATTTCATGATTCTTGATTCAATTAATGTTTCATGATTCGATTCATGATTCATGATTCGATTCATGATTCACGATTCATGATTCGATTCATGATTCGACTCATAATTTGATTCATGATTCATGATTCGATTCATGATTCATGTTTCTATTCATAATTCATGATTCATGATTCGATTTATAATTCATGATTCAATTAATGATTCATGATTCATGATTCGATTCATGAGTCATGATTTAATTCATGATTCAATTTTCAATTAATGATTCAATTCATGATTCATGATTCAATTCATGATTCATGATTCATTTCATCATTTAATTCATGATTCATTTCATGATTCATGATTCATGATTCATGATTCATGATTAAATTCATGATTCATCATTCAATTCATGATTCATAATTCGATTCATGAATTAATTCATGATTCAATTCATGATTCATGATTCGATTCATGATTCATGATTCAATTCATGATTCATGATTCGTTTCATGATTCATGATTCATTATTCAATTCATGATTCATGAATTATGATTTGATTCACGATTCATGATTCAATTCTTGATTCATGATTCCTTTCATGATTCATGATTCATGATTCAATTCATGATTCATGAATTATGATTCGATTCATGATTCATGATTCAATTTATGATTCATGATTCATGATTCAAATCATGGTTCATTTTTCAATTCATGATTCATGATTCGATTCATAACTCATGGTTCATTTTTCAATTCATGATTCATGATTCAATTCATGATTCAATTAATGATTCATGATTTGTTTCATGACTAATGATTCATGATTCAATTCATGATTCATGATTCATGATTCATGATTCGATTCATGATTCGATTTATGATTCATAATTCGATTTATGATTCATTATTTATGATTCATGATTTGATTCATGATTCGATTCATGATTTATGATTCGATTCATGATTCAGGATTCGTTTCATGATTCATGATTCATTTTTCAATTCATCATTCATGATTCATTATTCGATTCATGATTCAATTCATGATTCATGATTCAGGATTCGATTCATAATTCATGATTCATGATTCAATTCATGCTTCATGATTCAATTCATGATTCATGATTCATAAATCGATTCATGAGTCATGATTCAATTCATGATTCAATTCATGATTTATTTCATGATTCATGATTCAATTAATGTTTCATGATTCGATTCATGATTCATGATTCGATTCATGATTTATGAATTATGATTCATGATTCAATTCATGATTCATGATTTGATTCATGATTCTATTCATTATTCATGATTCGTTTCATGATTCAAGATTCATGATTCATGATTCATTTCATGATTAATGATTTATGATTCAATTCATGATTCATGATTCATGATTCAAATCATGATTCATGATTCAATTCATGATTCATGATTAATTTCATAATTCATGATTCATGATTCGATTCATGATTCATTTCATGATTCATGATTTAAATCATGGTTCAATTCATGATTCAATTCATGATTCATTTCATGATTCATGATTCATGATTCAATTCATGATTCAATTCATGAGTCATGATTCATGATTTGATTCATGATTCGATTCATGATTCACGAATTATGATTCGATTCATGATTCACGATTCATGATTCGATTCATGATTCTATTCATGATTCATGATTCGATTCATGATTCATGATTCGATTAATGATTCATTGATTCATGATTCGATTCTTGATTCATGATTCATGATTCGATTCATAATTCGATTTATGATTCATAATTCGATTTATGATTCATTATTTATGATTCATGATTTGATTCATGATTCGATTCATGATTTATGATTCGATTCATGATTCAGGATTTGTTTCATGATTCATGATTCAATTCATGATTCACGAATTATGATTCGATTCATGATTCACGATTCATGATTCGATTCATGATTCTATTCATGATTCATGATTCGATTCATGATTCATGATTCGATTAATGATTCATTGATTCATGATTCGATTCTTGATTCATGATTCATGATTCGATTCATAATTCGATTTATGATTCATAATTCGATTTATGATTCATTATTTATGATTCATGATTTGATTCATGATTCGATTCATGATTTATGATTCGATTCATGATTCAGGATTTGTTTCATGATTCATGATTCAATTCATGATTCATGATTCATGATTCAATTCATGATTCAATTCATGAGACATGATTCATAATTTGATTCATGATTCGATTCATGATTCATGATTCGATTCATTATTCATGATTCGATTCCTGATTCAAATCATAATTCAATTCATGATTCATGATTCAATTCATGATTTACGATTCATGATTCGATTCATGATTCACGATTCATTATTCGATTCATGATTCTATTCATGATTCATGAGTCGATTCATCATTCATGATTCGATTAATGATTCATTGATTCATGATTCGATTCTTGATTCATGATTCATGATTCGATTCATAATTCATGATTCATAATTCGATTTATGATTCATTATTTATGATTCATGATTTGATTCATGATTCGATTCATGATTTATGATTCGATTCATGATTCAGGATTCGTTTATGATTCATGATTCAATTCATGATTCATGATTCATGATTCAATTCTTAATTCATGATTCATGATTCGATTCTTGATTCATGATTCATGATTCGATTCATAATTCATGATTCATAATTGGATTTATGATTCATTATTTATGATTCATGATTTGATTCATGATTCGATTCATGATTTATGATTCGATTCATGATTCAGGATTCGTTTCATGATTCATGATTCAATTGATGATTCATGATTCATGATTTGATTCATTATTCATGATTCATGATTCAATTCATGATTCATGATTCATGAATCATGATTCGATTCATGATTCATGATTCGATTAATGATTCAATTCATAATTCAATTCATGATTCATAAATCAATTCACGATTCTTGATTCGATTCATGATTCACGATTCATGATTCGATTCATGATTCGACTCATAATTTGATTCATGATTCATGATTCATGATTCGATTCATGATTCATGTTTCTATTCATAATTCATGATTCATGATTCGATTTATAATTCATGATTCAATTAATGATTCATGATTCATGATTCGATTCATGAGTCATGATTCAATTCATGATTCAATTTTCAATTAATGATTCAATTCATGATTCATGATTCAATTCATGATTCATGATTCATTTCATCATTTAATTCATGATTCATTTCATGATTCATGATTCATGATTAAATTCATGATTCATCATTCAATTCATGATTCATCATTCAATTCATGATTCATAATTCGATTCATGAATTAATTCATGATTCAATTCATGATTCATGATTCAATTCATGATTCATGATTCAATTCATGATTCATGATTCGTTTCATGATTCATGATTCATGATTCAATTCATGATTCATGAATTATGATTTGATTCACGATTCATGATTCAATTCATGATTCATGATTCCTTTCATGATTCATGATTCATGATTCAATTCATGATTCATGATTCAATTCATGATTCATGATTCATGATTCAAATCATGATTCATTTTTCAATTCATGATTCATGATTCGATTCATAATTCATGGTTCATTTTTCAATTCATGATTCATGATTCGATTCATGATTCAATTAATGATTCATGATTTGTTTCATGACTAATGATTCATGATTCAATTCATGATTCATGATTCATGATTCGATTCATGATTTATGATTCATGGTTCATTTTTCAATTCATCATTCATGATTCATTATTCGATTCATGATTCAATTCATGATTCATGATTCAGGATTCGATTCATAATTCATGATTCATGATTCAATTCATGCTTCATGATTCAATTCATGATTCATGATTCATAAATCGATTCATGAGTCATGATTCAATTCATGATTCAATTCATGATTTATTTCATGATTCATGATTCAATTAATGTTTCATGATTCGATTCATGATTCATGATTCGATTCATGATTCATGAATTATGATTCATGATTCAATTTATGATTCATGATTCATGATTTGATTCATGATTCTATTCATTATTCATGATTCGTTTCATGATTCAAGATTCATGATTCATGATTCATTTCATGATTAATGATTTATGATTCAATTCATGATTCATGATTCATGATTCAAATCATGATTCATGATTCAATTCATGATTCATGATTAATTTCATAATTCATGATTCATGATTCGATTCATGATTCATTTCATGATTCATGATTTAAATCATGATTCAATTCATGATTCAATTCATGATTCATTTCATGATTCATGATTCAATTCATGATTCATGATTCAATTCATGATTCTTGATTGATTTCATGATTCATTCAATGATTCATGATTCAATTCATGATTCATTTCATGATTCTTGATTCAATTCATGATTCATGATTCAATTCATGATTCATGATTCAATTCATGATTCATGATTCAATTCATGATTCATTTCATGATTCATGATTCATGATTCAATTCATGATTCAATTCATGAGTCATGATTCATGATATGATTCATGATTCGATTCATGATTCATGATTCGATTCATAATTCATGATTCGATTCATGATTCAATATTCATGATTCAAATCATGATTCATGATTCAATTCATGATTCATGATTAATTTAATAATTCATGATTCATGATTCGATTCATGATTCATTTCATGATTCATGATTTAAATCATGATTCAATTCATGATTCAATTCATGATTCATGATTTAAATCATGATTCAATTCATGATTCAATTCATGATTCATTTCATGATTCATGATTCAATTCATGATTCATGATTCAATTCATGATTCTTGATTGATTTCATGATTCATTCCATGATTCATGATTCAATTCATGATTCATTTCATGATTCTTGATTCAATTCATGATTCATGATTCAATTCATGATTCATGATTCAATTCATGATTCATGATTCAATTCATGATTCATTTCATGATTCATGATTCATGAATCAATTCATGATTCAATTCATGAGTCATGATTCATGATTTGATTCATGATTCGATTCATGATTCATGATTCGATTCATGATTCATGATTCATTTCATGATTCAATTCATAATTCAATTCATGATTCATGATTCAATTCATGATTCACGATTCATGATTCGATTCATGATTCACGATTCATGATTCGATTCATGATTCTATTCATGATTCATGATTCGATTCATGATTCATGATTCGATTAATGATTCATTGATTCATGATTCGATTCTTGATTCATGATTCATGATTCGATTCATAATTCGATTTATGATTCATAATTCGATTTATGATTCATTATTTATGATTCATGATTTGATTCATGATTCGATTCATGATTTATGATTCGATTCATGATTCGATTTATGATTCATAATTCGATTTATGATTCATTATTTATGATTCATGATTTGATTCATGATTCGATTCATGATTTATGATTCGATTCATGATTTAGGATTCGTTTCATGATTCATGATTCAATTCATGATTCATGATTCATGATTCAATTCATGATTCAATTCATGAGACATGATTCATAATTTGATTCATGATTCGATTCATGATTCATGATTCGATTCATGATTCATGATTCGATTCATGATTCAATTCATAATTCAATTCATGATTCATGATTCAATTCATGATTCACGATTCATGATTCGATTCATGATTCACGATTCATGATTCGATTCATGATTCGATTCATGATTCATGATTCGATTCATGATTCATGATTCGATTAATGATTCATTGATTCATGATTCGATTCTTGATTCATGATTCATGATTCGATTCATAATTCATGATTCATAATTCGATTTATGATTCATTATTTATGATTCATGATTTGATTCATGATTAGATTCATGATTTATGATTCGATTCATGATTCAGGATTCGTTTCATGATTCATGATTCAATTCATGATTCATGATTCATGATTCAATTCTTAATTCATGATTCATGATTTGATTCATTATTCATGATTCATGATTCAATTCATGATTCATGATTCATGAATCAAGATTCGATTCATGATTCATGATTCGATTAATGATTCAATTCATAATTCAATTCATGATTCATGATTCAATTCACGATTCTTGATTCGATTCATGATTCACGATTCATGATTCGATTCATGATTCGATTCATGATTTGATTCATGATTCATGATTCATGATTCGATTCCTGATTCATGTTTCTATTCATAATTCATGATTCATGATTCGATTTATAATTCATGATTCAATATTGATTCATGATTCATGATTCGATTCATGAGTCATGATTCAATTCATGATTCAATTTTCAATTAATGATTCAATACATGATTCATGATTCAATTCATGATTCATGATTCATTTCATCATTTAATTCATGATTCATTTCATGATTCATGATTCATGATTCAATTCATGATTCATGATTCATCATTCAATTCATGATTCATAATTCGATTCATGATTCATGAATTAATTCATGATTCAATTCATGATTCATGATTCATTTCATCATTTAATTCATGATTCATTTCATGATTCATGATTCATGATTCAATTCATGATTCATGATTCATCATTCAATTCATGATTCATAATTCGATTCATGATTCATGAATTAATTCATGATTTAATTCATGATTCATGATTCGTTTCATGATTCAATTCATGATTCAATTCATGATTCATGAATTATGATTTGATTCATGATTCATGATTCAATTCATGATTCATGATTTGTTTCATGATTCATGATTTATGATTCAATTCATGATTCATGATTCATGATTCATGAATTATGATTCGATTCATGATTCATGATTCAATTCATGATTCATGATTCATGATTCAAATCATGGTTCATTTTTCAATTCATGATTCATGATTCGATTCATAATTCATGGTTCATTTTTCAATTCATGATTCATGATTCAATTCATGATTCATGATTCAATTCATGATTCATGATTCATGATTCGATTCATGATTCAATTCATGATTCATGATTCAATTCCTGATTCATGATTCAATTTATGATTTATGATTCAATTCATGATTCATGATTCGATTCATTATTCAATTCATAATTCAATTCATGATTCATGATTCAATTCATGATTCATGATTCATGATTCGATTCATAATTCATGATTCATGATTACATTTATGATTCATGATTCAATTCATGCTTCCTGATTCATTTTTCGATTCATGATTCAATTCATGATTCAATTCATGATTGATTTCATGATTCATGATTCAATTCATGATTCATGATTCGATTCATGATTCATGATTCAAATCATGATTCATGATTCATGATTTGATTCATGATTCATGATTCATGATTCGATTCATGATTCATGATTCCTTACATGATTCATGATTCATGATTCAATTCATGATTCATGATTCATGATTTGATTCATTATTCATGATTCATGATTCAATTCATGATTCATGATTCATGAATCATGATTCGATTCATGATTCATTATTTAATTCATGATTCATGATTCATAATTCGATTCATGATTTGTGATTCAATTCATGATTCAATTCATAATTCATAATTCGATTCATGATTCATGATTCATGATTCGATTCATCAGTCATGATTCATGAGTCAATTCATGATTCATGATTTATGATTCATGTTTCAATTCATGATTCATGATTCAGGATTCGATTCATAATTCATGATTCATGATTCAATTTATGATTCATGATTCAATTCATGATTTATGATTCATAAATCGATTCATGAGTCATGATTCAATTCATGATTCAATTCATGATTCATTTCATGATTCATGATTCAATTAATGATTCATGATTCGATTCATGATTCATGATTTGATTCATGATTCATGAATTATGATTCATGATTCAATTCATGATTCATGATTCGATTCATGATTCATGATTTGTTTCATGATTCAAGATTCATGATTCAATTCATGATCAAGTTCATGATTCATGATTCAATTCATGATTCATGATTCATGATTCATGATTCAATTCATGATTCATGATTTATTTCATGATTCAATTCATGATTCATTTCATGATTCATGATTTATGATTTGATTCATGATTCATGATTCATGATTCATGATTCAATTCATGATTCATGAATTGATTCATGATTCATGATTCGATTCATGAGTCATGATTCAATTCATGATTCATTTCATGAATTATGATTCGATTCATGATTTATGATTCATGATTTGATTCATGATTCATGATTCATTTCATGATTTATGATTCATGATTCAATTCATGATTCGTGATTCATGATTTGATTCATGATTCATGATTCATGATTCGTTTCATGATTCATGATTCATGAATCAATTCATGATTCAATTCATGATTCATGAATCAATTCATGATTCAATTCATGATTCATGATTTGATTCATGATTCGATTCATGATTCATTATTCGATTTATGATTCATGATTCGATTCATGATTCATGATTCGATTCATGATTCATGATCCATGATTCATGATTCGATTCATGATTCATGATTCGATTCATGATTCATGATTCATGATTCGATTCATGATTCATGATACATGGTTCATTTATCAATTCATGATTCATGATTTAATTCATGATTCATGATTCATTTCATGATTCATGATTCTATTCATGATTCATGATTCGATTCATGATTCATGATTCCATTAATGATTCAATGATTCATGATTCGATTCTTGATTCATGATTCATGATTCGATTTATAATTCATGATTGATAATTCGATTTATGATTCATTATTTATGATTCATGATTTGATTCATGATTCGTTTCATGATTCATGATTCATGATTCAATTTATGATTCATGATTCAATTCATGATTCATGATTCATAAATCGATTCTTGAGTCATGATTCAATTCATGATTCAATTCATGATTCATTTCATGATTCATAATTCAATTAATGATTCATGATTCGATTTGTGATTCATGATTTGATTCATGATTCATGATTCAATTCATGATTCATGATTTGATTCATGATTCATGATTCATGATTCGATTCATGATTCGATTCATGATTCATGATTTGATTCATGATTCATGATTTGATTCATGATTCAATGATTCATGATTCAATTCATGATTCATGATTCAATTCATGATTCATGATTCAAATCATGATTTATGATTCAATTCATGATTCATGATTCGATTCATTATTCAATTCATAATTCAATTCATGATTCATGATTCATGATTCGATTCATAATTCATGATTCATGATTACATTTATGATTCATGATTCAATTCATGCTTCCTGATTCATTATTCGATTCATGATTCAATTCATGATTCATGATTCATGATTCATGATTTGATTCATGATTCATGATTCATGATTCGATTCATGATTCATGATTCGTTTCATGATTCATGATTCATGATTCAATTCATGATTCATGATTCATGATTCATGATTTGATTCATTATTCATGATTCATGATTCAATTCATGATTCATGATTCATGAATCATGATTCGATTCATGATTCATTATTTAATTCATGATTCATGATTCATAATTCGATTCATGATTTGTGATTCAATTCATGATTCAATTCATAATTCATAATTCAATTCATGATTCATGATTCATGATTCGATTCATGATTCATGAGTCAATTCATGATTCATGATTTATGATTCATGTTTCAATTCATGATTCATGATTCAAGATTCGATTCATAATTCATGATTCATGATTCAATTTATGATTCATGATTCAATTCATAATTTATGATTCATAAATCGATTCATGAGTCATGATTCAATTCATGATTCAATTCATGATTCATTTCATGATTCATGATTCAATTAATGATTCATGATTCGATTCATGATTCATGATTTGATTCATGATTCATGATTTGTTTCATGATTCAAGATTCATGATTCAATTCATGATTCATGATTCAATTCATGATTCATGATTCATGATTCAATTCATGATTCATGATTTATTTCATGATTCAATTCATGATTTATTTCATGATTCAATTCATGATTCATTTCATGATTCATGATTTATGATTTGATTCATGATTCATGATTCATGATTCAATTCATGATTCATGAATTGATTCATGATTCATGATTCGATTCATGAGTCATGATTCAATTCATGATTCATTTCATGAATTATGATTCGATTCATGATTCATGATTCATGATTTGATTCATGATTCATGATTCATTTCATGATTCATGATTCATGATTCAATTCATGATTTGTGATTCATGATTTGATTCATGATTCATGATTCATGATTCGTTTCATGATTCATGATTCATGAATCAATTCATGATTCAATTCATGATTCATGATTCATGAATCAATTCATGATTCAATTCATGATTCATGAATCAATTCATGATTCAATTCATGATTCATGATTTGATTCATGATTCGATTCATGATTCATTATTCGATTTATGATTCATGATTCGATCCATGATTCATGATTCGATTCATGATTCATGATTCGATTCATGATTCATGATTCATGATTCGATTCATGATTCATGATACATGGTTCATTTATCAATTCATGATTCATGATTTAATTCATGATTCATGATTCATTTCATGATTCATGATTCTATTCATGATTCATGATTCGATTCATGATTCATGATTCCATTAATGATTCAATAATTCATGATTCGATTCTTGATTCATGATTCATGATTCGATTTATAATTCATGATTCATAATTCGATTTATGATTCATTATTTATGATTCATGATTCAATTCATGATTCAATTCATGATTTATGATTTAATTCATGATTCATGATTCGTTTCATGATTCATGATTCATGATTCAATTCATGATTCATGATTCATAAATCGATTCTTGAGTCATGATTCAATTCATGATTCAATTCATGATTCATTTCATGATTCATGATTCAATTAATGATTCATGATTCGATTTGTGATTCATGATTTGATTCATGATTCATGATTCAATTCATGATTCATGATTTGATTCATGATTCATGATTCATGATTCGATTCATGATTCGATTCATGATTCATGATTTGATTCATGATTCATGATTTGATTCATGATTCAATGATTCATGATTCAATTCATGATTCATGATTTGATTCATAATTCATGATTCATGATTCGATTTATGATTCATGAATCAATTAATGATTCATGATTCGATTCATGAGTCATGATTCAATTCATGATTCAATTCATGATTCAATTCATGATTCGTTTCATGATTCATGATTCAATTCTTGATTCATGATTCATGATTTTATTCATTATTCATGATTCATGATTCATGATTCATAATTCATGATTCGATTCATGATTCATGATTCGATTAATGATTCAATTCCTAATTCAATTCATGATTCATGATTCAATTAACGATTCTTGATTCGATTCATGATTCACGATTCATGATTCGATTCATGATTCGATTCATGATTTGATTCATGATTCATGATTCATGATTCGATTCATGATTCATGTTTCTATTCATAATTCATGATTCATGATTCGATTTATAATTCATGATTCAATTAATGATTCATGATTCATGAATCGATTCATGAGTCATGATTCAATTCATGATTCAATTTTCAATTAATGATTCAATTCATGATTCATGATTTAATTCATGATTCATAATTCATGATTCATTTCATGATTCATGATTCATGATTCAATTCATGATTCATAATTCGATTCATGAATTAATTTATGATTCAATTCATGATTCATGATTCGATTCATGATTCATGATTCAATTCATGATTCATGATTCGTTTCATGATTCATGATTCATTATTCAATTTATGATTCATGAATTATGATTTGATTCATGATTCATGATTCAATTCATGATTCATGATTCGTGTCATGATTCATGATTCATGATTCAATTCATGATTCATGAATTATGATTCAATTCATGATTCATGATTCAATTCATGATTCATGATTCATGATTCAAATCATGGTTCATTTTTCAATTCATGATTCATGATTCGATTCATAATTCATGGTTCATTTATCAATTCATGATTCTTGATTCGATTCATGATTCAATTAATGATTCATGATTTGTTTCATGATTAATGATTCATGATTCGATTCATGATTTATGATTCATGGTTCATTTTTCAATTCATGATTCATGATTCATGATTTGATTCATGATTCATGATTCTATTCATTATTCATGATTCGTTTCATGATTCAAGATTCATGATTCATGATTCATTTCATGATTAATGATTTATGATTCAATTCATGATTCATGATTTGATTCATGATTCATGATTCATGATTCGATTCATGATTCATTTCATGATTCATGATTTAAATCATGATTAAATTCATGATTCAATATTCATGATTCAAATCATGATTCATGATTCAATTCATGATTCATGATTAATTTCATAATTCATGATTCATGATTCGATTCATGATTCATTTCATGATTCATGATTTAAATCATGATTAAATTCATGATTCAATTCATGATTCATTTCATGATTCATGATTCAATTCATGATTCATGATGCATGATTCAATTCATGATTCATGATTGATTTCATGATTCATTCCATGATTCATGATTCAATTCATGATTCAATTCATGATTCATTTCATGATTCTTGATTCAATTCATGATTCATGATTCAATTCATGATTCAATTCATGATTCATGATTCATTTCATGATTCATTTCATGATTCATGATTCATGATTCAATTCATTATTCAATTCATGAGTCATGATTCATGATTTGATTCATGATTCGATTCATGATTCATGATTCGATTCATGATTCATGATTCGATTCATGATTCAATTCATAATTCAATTTATGATTCATGATTCAATTCATGATTCACGATTCATGATTCGATTCATGATTCACGATTCATGATTCGATTCATGATTCTATTCATGATTCATGATTCGATTCATGATTCATGATTCGATTAATGATTCAATGATTTATGATTCGATTCTTGATTCATGATTCATGATTCGATTCATAATTCATGATTCATAATTCGATTTATGATTCATTATTTATGATTCATGATTTGATTCATGATTTATGATTCGATTCATGATTCAGGATTCGTTTCATGATTCATGATTCAATTCATGATTCATGATTCATGATTCATGATTCAATTCTTGATTCATGATTCATGATTTGATTCATTATTCATGATTCATGATTCAATTCATGATTCATGAATCATGATTCGATTCATGATTCATGATTCGATTCATGAATCATGATTCAATTCATGATTCATGATTCAATTCACGATTCTTGATTCGATTCATGATTCACGATTCATGATTCGATTCATGATTTGATTCATGATTCATGATTCATGATTCGATTCATGATTCATATTTCTATTCATAATTCATGATTCATGATTTGATTTATAATTCATGATTCAATAATGATTCATGATTCAATTCATGATTCATGATTCATTTCATCATTTAATTCATGATTCATTTCATGATTCATGATTCATGATTCAATTTATGATTCATGATTCATCATTCAATTCATGATTCATAATTCGATTCATGATTCATGAATTAATTCATGATTCAATTCATGATTCATGATTCGATTCATGATTCATTTCATGATTCATTATTCAATTAATGATTCATGATTCGATTTATGATTCATGATTTGATTCATGATTCATGAATTATGATTCATGATTCAATTCATGATTCATGATTCGATTCATGATTCATGATTTGTTTCATGATTCAAGATTCATGATTCAATTCATGATCAAGTTCATGATTCATGATTCAATTCATGATTCATGATTCATGATTCATGATTCAATTCATAATTCATGATTTATTTCATGATTCAATTCATAATTCATGATTTATTTCATGATTCAATTCATGATTCATTTCATGATTCATGATTCATTTGATTCATGATTCATGATTCGATTCATGAGTCATGATTCAATTCATGATTCAATTCATGATTCATTTCATGAATTATGATTCGATTCATGATTCATGATTCATGATTTGATTCATGATTCATGATTCGTTTCATGATTCATGATTCATGATTCAATTCATGATTCGTGATTCATTATTTGATTCATGATTCATGATTCATGATTCGTTTCATGATTCATGATTCATGAATCAATTCATGAATCAATTCATGATTCATGATTTGATTCATGATTCGATTCATGATTCATGATATGATTTATGATTCATGATTCGATTCATGATTCATGATTCGATTCATGATTCATGATCCATGATTCATGATTCGATTCATGATTCATGATTCGATTCATGATTCATGATTCATGATTCGATTTATGATTCATGATACATGGTTCATTTATCAATTCATGATTCATTATTTAATTCATGATTCATGATTCGATTAATGATTCAATGATTTATGATTCGATTCTTGATTCATGATTCATGATTCGATTCATAATTCATGATTCATAATTCGATTTATGATTCATTATTTATGATTCATGATTTGATTCATGATTTATGATTCGATTCATGATTCAGGATTCGTTTCATGATTCATGATTCAATTCATGATTCATGATTCATGATTCATGATTCAATTCTTGATTCATGATTCATGATTTGATTCATTATTCATGATTCATGATTCAATTCATGATTCATGAATCATGATTCGATTCATGATTCATGATTCGATTAATGATTCAATTCATAATTCAATTCATGATTCATGATTCAATTCACGATTCTTGATTCGATTCATGATTCACGATTCATGATTCGATTCATGATTTGATTCATGATTCATGATTCATGATTCGATTCATGATTCATATTTCTATTCATAATTCATGATTCATGATTTGATTTATAATTCATGATTCAATAATGATTCATGATTCAATTCATGATTCATGATTCATTTCATCATTTAATTCATGATTCATTTCATGATTCATGATTCATGATTCAATTTATGATTCATGATTCATCATTCAATTCATGATTCATAATTCGATTCATGATTCATGAATTAATTCATGATTCAATTCATGATTCATGATTCGATTCATGATTCATGATTCAATTCATGATTCATGATTCGTTTCATGATTCATGATTCATGATTCAATCCATGATTCATGAATTATGATTTGATTTATGATTCATGATTCAATTCATGATTCATGATTCGTTTCATGATTCATGATTCATGATTCAATTCATGATTCATGAATTATGATTCGATTCATGATTCATGATTCAATTCATGATTCATGATTCATGATTCAAATCATGGTTCATTTTTCGATTCATGATTCATGATTCGATTCATAATTCATGGTTCATTTTTCAATTCATGATTCATGATTCGATTCATGATTCATGATTCATGATTTTATTCATGATTTATGATTCATGGTTCATTTTTCAATTCATGATTCATGATTCAATTCATGATTCATGATTCATGATTCGATTCATGATTCAATTCATGATTCATGATTCAATTCATGATTCATGATTCGATTCATGATTTATGATTCAATTCATGATTCATGATTCGATTCATAATTCATGATTCATGATTACATTTATGATTCATGATTCAATTCATGCTTCCTTATTCATTATTCGATTCATGATTCAATTCATGATTCAATTCATGATTCAATTCATGATTCAATTCATGATTCATGATTCAATTCATGATTCTATTCATGATTCATGATTCAATTCATGATTCATGATTTGATTCATGATTCATGATTCATGATTCGATTCATGATTCATGGTTCGTTTCATGATTCATGATTCATGATTCAATTCATGATTCATGATTCATGATTTGATTCATTATTCATGATTCATGATTCAATTCATGATTCATGATTCATGAATCATGATTCGATTCATGATTCATGATTTAATTCATGATTCATGATTCATAATTCGATTCATGATTTGTGATTCAATTCATGATTCAATTCATAATTCATAATTCGATTCATGATTCATGATTCGATTCATCAGTCATGATTCATGATTCGATTCATGATTTGATTCAAGATTCATGAGTCAATTCATGATTCATGATTTATGATTCATGATTCAATTCATGATTCATGATTCAGGATTCGATTCATAATTCATGATTCATGATTCAATTTATGATTCATGATTCAATTCATGATTTATGATTCATAAATCGATTCATGAGTCTTGATTCAATTCATAATTCAATTCATGATTCATTTCATGATTCATTATTCAATTAATGATTCATGATTCGATTTATGATTCATGATTTGATTCATGATTCATGAATTATGATTCATGATTCAATTCATGATTCATGATTCGATTCATGATTCATGATTTGTTTCATGATTCAAGATTCATGATTCAATTCATGATCAAGTTCATGATTCATGATTCAATTCATGATTCATGATTCATGATTCATGATTCAATTCATAATTCATGATTTATTTCATGATTCAATTCATAATTCATGATTTATTTCATGATTCATGATTCGATTTATGATTCATGATTCATGATTCAATTCATGATTCATGATTTGATTCATGATTCATGATTCGATTCATGAGTCATGATTCAATTCATGATTCAATTCATGATTCATTTCATGAATTATGATTCGATTCATGATTCATGATTCATGATTTGATTCATGATTCATGATTCGTTTCATGATTCATGATTCATGATTCAATTCATGATTCGTGATTCATTATTTGATTCATGATTCATGATTCATGATTCGTTTCATGATTCATGATTCATGAATCAATTCATGAATCAATTCATGATTCATGATTTGATTCATGATTCGATTCATGATTCATGATATGATTTATGATTCATGATTCGATTCATGATTCATGATTCGATTCATGATTCATGATCCATGATTCATGATTCGATTCATGATTCATGATTCGATTCATGATTCATGATTCATGATTCGATTTATGATTCATGATACATGGTTCATTTATCAATTCATGATTCATGATTTAATTCATGATTCATGATTCATTTTATGATTCATGATTCTATTCATGATTCATGATTCGATTCATGATTCATGATTCCATTAATGATTCAATGATTCATGATTCGATTCTTGATTCATGATTCATGATTCGATTCATAATTCATGATTCATAATTTGATTTATGATTTATTATTTATGATTCATGATTTGATTCATGATTCATGATTCATGATTCAATTTATGATTCATGATTCAATTCATGATTCATGATTCATAAATCGATTCTTGAGTCATGATTCAATTCATGATTCAATTCATGATTCATTTCATGATTCATGATTCAATTAATGATTCATGATTCGATTTATGATTCATGATTTGATTCATGATTCATGATTCATGATTCGATTCATGATTCGATTCATGATTCATGATTTGATTCATGATTCGTGATTTGATTCATGATTCAATGATTCATGATTCGATTTATGATTCATGATTCATGATTCAATTCATGATTCATGATTTGATTCATGATTCATGATTCATGATTCGATTCATGATTCGATTCATGATTCATGATTTGATTCATGATTCATGATTTGATTCATGATTCAATGATTCATGATTCGATTTATGATTCATGATTCATGATTCATGATTCAATTAATGATTCATGTTTATATTCAAAATTCATGATTCATGATTCGATTTATGATTCATGATTCAATTAATGATTCATGATTCGATTCATGAGTCATGATTCAATTCATGATTCATTTCATGATTCATGATTCAATTCATGATTCAATTCATGATTCATGATTCATTTCATGATTTAATTCATGATTCATTTCATGATTCATGATTCATGATTCAATTCATGATTCATGATTCATCATTCAATTCATGATTCATAATTTGATTCATGATTCATGAATCAATTCATTATTCAATTCATGATTCATTATTCGATTCATGATTCAATTCATGATTCATGATTCAGGATTTGATACATGATTCATCATTCATGATTCGTTTCATGATTCATGATTAGTTTCATGATTCATGATTCATGATTCATGATTCATGATTTGATTCATTATTCATGATTCATGATTCGATTCATGATTCATGAATCATGATTCGATTCATGATTCATGATTTATTTCATGTTTCATGATTCAATTTATGATTCAATTCATGATTTGATTCATGATTCATGATTTGATTCATGATTCATGATTGGATTCATGATTCATGAATCGATTCATGCTACAATTGATGATTTAATTTATGATTCATGATTCATGATTCATAATTTAATTCATGATTCATGATTTGATTCATGACTCATGATTCATGATTCAATTCATGACTCATGATTCAAGATTCAATTCATGATTCATTTCATGATTCATGATTCAATTTATGATTCATGATTCAATTCATGATTCATTATTCATTTCATGATACATGATTCAATTCATGATTCCAGATTCAATTCATGATTCATTTCATGATTCATGATTAATGATTCAATTTATGATTCATTTCATGATTCATGATTCAATTCATGATTCATGATTCAATTCATGATTAATGATTCATGATTCAATTCATGATTCATGATTTATGACTCGATTCATGATTCATGATTCAATTCATGATTCATGATTTATGACTCGATTCATGATTCATGATTCAATTCATGATTCATGATTCATTTCATGAATCATGTTTCAATTCATGATTCAATTCATGATTCATTTCATGATTCATGATTCATGATTCAATTTATGATTCAATTCATGATTCATTTCATGATTCATGATTCATGATTCAATTCATGATTCATTTCATGATTCATGATTCATGATTAAATTCATGATTCATAATTCGATTCATGATTAATGATTCATGATTCAATTCATGATTCATGATTCATGATTCATGATTCAATTTATGATTTATGATTCAATTCATGATTCATGATTCATGATTCAATTGAGGATTCAATTTATGATTCATGATTCATGATTCGATTCATGATTCAATTCATGATTCATGATTCGATTCATGACTCATGATTCATGACTCAATTCATGATTCATGATTCAATTCATGATTTATGATTCATTTCATGATTCAATTCATGATTCATGATTCATGACTCAATTCATGATTCATGATTCAATTCATGATTTATGATTCATTTCATGATTCAATTCATTCATGATTCAATTCATGATTCATAATTCATGTTTTCAATCATGATTCACTATTCAATTCATGATTCATGATTCATGATTCAATTTATGATTCATGATTCAATTCATGATTCATGATTCAATTTATGATTCATGATTCAATTCATGATTCATTATTCATTTCATGATTCATGATTCAAGATTCAATTCATGATTCACTTCATGATTTATTTCATGATTCATGATTCAATTCATGATTCATTTCATGATTCATGATTCATGATTAAATTCATGATTCATGATTCGATTCATGATTAATGATTCATGATTCAATTCATGATTCATGATTCATGATTCATGATTCATGATTCAATTTATGATTTATGATTCAATTCATGATTAATGATTCATGATTCATGATTCAATTGAGGATTCAATTTATGATTCATGATTCATGATTCGAATCATGATTTAATTCATGATTCATGATTCGATTCATGACTCATGATTCATGACTCAATTCATGATTCATGATTCAATTCATGATTTACGATTCATTTCATGATTCAATTCATGATTCATGATTCATGACTCAATTCATGATTCATGATTCAATTCATGATTTATGATTCATTTCATGATTCAATTCTTGATTCATGATTCATGATTCAATTCATGATTCATAATTCATGATTTCAATCATGATTCACTATTCAATTCATGATTCATGATTCATGATTCAATTTATGATTCATGATTCAATTCATGATTCATGATTCAATTTATGATTCATGATTCAATTCATGATTCATTATTCATTTCATGATTCATGATTCAAGATTCAATTCATGATTCACTTCATGATTTATTTCATGATTCATGATTCAATTTATGATTCAATTCATGATTCATGATTCGATTCATGGTTTAATTCATGATTCATGATTCGATTCATGATTCATAATTCATGATTCGAATCATGATTCATGATTCATGATTCAATTCATGATTCATGACTCATTTCATGATTTATTATTCATTTCATGATTCATAATTCATGATTCAATTCATGATTCATGATTCATGATTCAATTCATAATTCATGATTCATTTCATGATTCATTATTCATTTTTATGATTCAATTCATGATTCATGATTCAATTCATGATTCATGATTCATGATTCAATTCATGATTTATGATTTAATTCATGATTCATTTCATGATTCATTTCATTATTCTTGATTCAATTCATGAATTATTTCATGATTCATGATTCATGATTAAATTTGTGATTCATGGTTTGATTCATGATTCATGATTTATGATTCAATTCATGATTCATGATTTGATTCATGACTCATGATTCATGATTCAATTCATGATTCATGATTAAATTCATGATTCATGATTCAATTCATGATTCATGATTCATGATTCAATTTATGATTCATGATTCAATTCATGATTCATTATTCATTTCATGATTCAATTCATGATTCAAGATTCAATTCATAATTCATTTCATGATTTATGATTCATGATTCAATTCATGATTCATTTCATGATTCATGATTCATGATTCAATTCACGATTCATGATTCAATTTATGATTCATGATTCAATTCATGATTCATTATTCATTTCATGATTCAATTCATGATTCAAGATTCAATTTATAATTCATTTCATGATTTATGATTCATAATTCAATTCATGATTCATTTCATGATTCATGATTCATGATTCAATTCACGATTCATGATTCATGATTCAATTCATGATTTATGATTCATGATTCGATTCATGATTCATGATTCAATTTATGATTCATGATTCATGATTCAATTCATGATTCATGATTCATTTTATGATTCAATTTATGATCAATGATTCATGATTCAATTCATGATTTATGATTCATGATTCGATTCATGATTCATGATTCATGATTCATGATTCAATTTATGATTCATGATTCATGATTCAATTCATGATTCATGATTCAATTCATGAGTCATGATTCAATTCATGATTCATGATTCATGATTTGAATCATGATTCATGATTCAATTTATGATTCATAATTCAATTTATGATTCATGATTCAATTCATGATTTATTATTCATTTCATCATTCATTTCATGATTCATTATTCATTTAATGATTCATGATTCAATTCATGATTCATGTTTCAATTCATGATTCAAGATTCAATTCATAATTCATTTCATGATTTATGATTCATGATTCAATTCATGATTCATTTCATGATTCATGATTCAATTCATGATTTATGATTCATGATTCGATTCATGATTCATAATTCATGATTCAATTTATGATTCATGATTCATGATTCAATTCATGATTCATGATTCAATTCATGATTCATGATTCAATTCATGATTCATGATTCATTTTATGATTCAATTCATGATCCATGATTCATGATTCAATTCATGATTTATGATTCATGCTTCAATTCATGATTCATGATTCATGATTCAATTTATGATTCATGATTCATGATTCATTTCATGATTCATGATTCAATTCATGATTCATGATTCAATTCATGATTCATAATTCATTTTATGATTCAATTCATGATTCATGATTCATGATTTGAATCATAATTCATGATTCAATTCATGATTCATAATTCAATTTATGATTCATGATTCAATTGATGATTTATTATTCATTTCATCATTCATTTCATGATTCATTATTCATTTAATGATTCATGATTCAATTCATGATTCATGATTCATGTTTCAATTCATGATTCAAGATTCAATTCATAATTCATTTCATGATTTATGATTCATGATTCAATTTACGATTCATTATTCATGATTCAATTCATGATTTATGATTCATTATTCGATTCATGATTCATGATTCAATTTATGATTCATGATTCATGATTCAATTCATGATTCATGATTCAATTCATGATTCATGATTCAATTCATGATTCATGATTCATTTCATGATTCAATTCATGATTCATGATTCATGATTTGAATCATGATTCATGATTCAATTCATGATTCATAATTCAATTTATGATTCATGATTCAATTCATGATTCATGATTCATGATTCAATTTATGATTCATGATTTATGATTCATGATTCATGATTCAATTGATGATTCAATTTATGATTCATGATTTATGATTCATGATTCAATTCATGATTCATAATTCGATTCATGACTCATGATTCATGATTCAATTCATGATTCATGATTCAATTCATGATTCATGATTCATAATTCAATTCATTATTCATGATTCATGATTCAATTCATGATTCATGATTTGAATCATGATTCATGATTCAATTCATGATTCATGATTCATGATTCAATTTATGATTCATAATTCAATTCATGATTCATTATTCATTTCATGATTCATGATTCAATTCATGATTCAAGATTCAATTCATGATTCAATTCATGATTTATTTCATGATTCATGATACAAATTATGATTTAATTCATGATTCATGATTCGATTAATGATTCATGATTCGATTCATGATTCGATTCATGATTCAAGATTCATGATTCAATTCATGATTCATGATTCGTGATTCATTTCATAATTCATGATTTAATTCATGATTCATGATTCATTTCATGATTCATGTTTCAATTCATGATTCACTTCATGATTCTTTTTATGATTCATGATTCATGATTAAATTCATGAATCATGATTCAATTCATGATTCAATTTATGTATCATGATTCTTGATTCATAATTCATTTCATGATTCATGATTCAATTGATGATTCAATTTATGATTCATGATTCATGACTCATGATTCATGATTTAATTCATGATTCATGATTCAATTCATGATTTATGATTCATTTCATGATTCAATTCATGATTCATGATTCAATTCATGATTCATGATTCATGATTTGAATCATGATTCATGATTCAATTCATGATTCATAATTCAATTTATGATTCATGATTCAATTCATGACTCAAGATTCAAATTATGATTCAATTCATAATTCATAATTCATGATTCATAATTCATGATTCGAATCATGATTCATGATTCATGATTCAATTCATGATTCATGACTCAATTCATGATTTATTATTTATTTCATGATTCATAATTCATGATTCAATTCATGATTCAATTCATAATTAATTTCATGATTCATGATAATGATTCAATTCATGATTCATTTCATGATTCATTGTTCATTTCATGATTCAATTCATGATTTATGATTCATGATTCAATTCATGATTCATGATTTAATTCATGATTCATTTCATGATTCAATTCATGATTCTTGATTCAATTCAAGATTTTTTCATGATTAATGATTAAATTCGTGATTCATGATTCGATTCATGATTCATGATTCATGATTCATTTCATGATTCATGATTCATGATACAATTGATGATTCAATTTATGATTCATGATTCATGATTCAATTCATGATTGATGATTTGATTCATGACTCATGATTCATGATTAAATTCATGATTAAATTCATGATTCATGATTCAATTTATGATTCATGATTTAATTCATGATTCATGATTCAATTCATGATTTATGATTCATTTTATGATTGAAATCATGATTCATGATTCATGATTCAATTCATGATTCATGATTCATGATTTAATTCATGATTCATGATTCATGATTCAATTTATGATTCATGATTCAATTCATGATTCATTATTAATTTCATGATTCTTGATTCAATTCATGATTCAAGATTCAATTCATGATTCAATTTATGATTTATTTCATGATTCATGATTCAATTTATGATTCAATTCATGATTCATGATTCAATTCATGATTCAATTTATGATTCAATTCATGATTCATGATTCGATTCATGATTCAATTCATGATTCATGATTCGATTCATGATTCATGATTCATGATTGGATTCATGATTTATGATTCAATTCAGGATTCATGATTCAATTCATGATTCATGATTCATGATTCATGATTCAATTCATGATTCAATTCATGATTTATGATTCAATTCATGATTCATGATTCAATTCATGATTCATGATTTATGATTCAATTTATGATTCATGATTCAATTCATGATTAATTATTCATTTCATGATTCATGATTCATGATTCATAATTCATGACTCATGATTCATTTCATGATTCATGATTCAAGATTCAATTCATGATTCATGACTCATGATTCAATTCATGATTCATGATTCGATTCATGATTCATGATTTATAATTCAATTTATGATTCATTATTCATGATTCATTATTCAATTCATGATACATGATTCAATTCATAATTCATGATTCAATTCATGGTTCATGATTCATGATTCATTATTCAATTCATGATTCATGATTCATGATTTGAATCATGATTCATGATTCAATTCATGATTCATTATTCATGATTCAATTTATGATTCATGATTCAATTCATGATTCATTATTCATTTCATGATTCATGATTCAATTCATGATTCAAGATTTAATTCATGATTCATTTCATGATTCATGATTTATGATTCAATTCATGATTCATTTCATGATTCATGATTCATGATTAAATTCATGATTCATGATTCATGATTCAATTCATGATTCATGATTCAATTCATGATTCATGATTCATGATTCAATTCATGATTTATGATTCATTTCATGATTTATGATTCATGATTCGATTCATGATTCATGATTAAATGCATGATTCATGACTCGATTCATGATTCATGATACAATTTATGATTCATGATTCATGATTCATTTCATGATTCATTATTCATGATTCAATTGATGATTCAATTTATGATTCATGATTCATGATGCATGATTCATGATTCAATTCATGATTCATGATTCAATTCATGATTCATGATTCAATTCATGATTCATGATTTGAATCATGATTCATGATTCAATTCATAATTAATGATTCATGATTCAATTTATGATTCATGATTAAATTCATGATTCATGATTCAATTCATGATTTATGATTCAATTCATGATTTATGATTCATGATTCAATTCATGACTCATGATTCATGATTCAATTCATGATTTATGATTCATGATTCAATTCATGACTCATGATTCATGATTTAATTCTTGATTCATGATTCAATTCATGATTCATTATTCATTTCATGATTCATGATTCAATTCATGATTCATTATTCATTTCATGATTCATGATTCAATTCATGATTCAAGATTCAATTCATGAATCATTTCATGATTCATGATTCAGTTCATGATTCATGATTCATGATTAAATTCATGATTCATGATTCAATTCATGATTCATGATTCATGATTCATGATTCATGATTCAATTTATGATTCATGATTCATGATTCATTTCATGGTTCATGATTCAATTGATGATTCAATTTATGATTCATGATTCATGATTCAATTCATGATTCATTATTCGATTCATGACTCATGATTCTTGATTCAATTCATGATTTATGATTCAATTCATGATTCATGATTCATGATTCATGATTCATGATTCAATTCATGATTCATGATTCAATTTATGATTCATGATTTGAATCATGATTCATGATTCAATTCATGATTCATGATTCATGATTCAATTTATGATTCATGATTCAATTCATGATTCAAGATTCAATTCATGATTCAATTCATGATTTATTTCATGATTCCTGATACAATTTATGATTCAATTCATGATTCATGATTCGATTCACGATTTATTATTCATTTCATGATTCATGATTCAATTCATGATTTATTTCATGATTCGTGATTCAATTCATAATTCATTTCATGATTCATTATTCATTTCATGATTCAATTTATGATTCATGATTTAATTCATGATTCAGGATTTATTTCATGAATCATGTTTCAATTCATGATTCAATTCATGATTCATTTCATGATTCATGATTCATGATTCAATTCATGATTCATTATTCATTTTATGATTCATAATTCAATTCATGATTCATTATTCATTTCATGATTCATGATTCAATTCATGATTCAAGATAAAATTCATGATTCATTTCATGATTCATGATTCATGATTCAATTCATGATTCATTTCATGATTCATGATTCATGATTAAATTCATGATTCAATTGGTGATTCAATTTATGATTCATGATTCATGATTCATGTTTCATGATTTAATTAATGATTCATGATTCAATTCATGATTCATTATTAATTTCATGATTCATGATTCAATTCATGATTCAAGATTCAATTCATGATTCAATTCATGATTTATTTCATGATTCATGATACAATTTATGATTCAATTCATGATTCATGATTCGATTCATGATTCAATTTATGATTCATGATTCAATTCATGATCCATGATTCATGATTCCATGCATGATTCATGATTTGAATCATGTTTCATGATTCAATTCATGATTCATGATTCAATTCATGATTCATTATTAATTTCATGATTCATGATTCAATTCATGATTCAAGATTCAATTCATGATTCAATTCATGATTTATTTCATGATTCATGATACAATTTATGATTCAATTCATGATTCATGATTCGATTCATGATTCAATTTATGATTCATGATTCAATTCATGATCCATGATTCATGATTCCATGCATGATTCATGATTTGAATCATGATTCATGATTCAATTCATGATTCATGATTCAATTTATGATTCATGATTCAATTCATAATTCATTATTCATTTCATGATTCATGATTCAATTCATGTTTTATTATTCATTTTCATAATTCATGATTCAATTCAAGATTCATTATTCATTTCATGATTCATGATTCAATTCATGATTCAAGATTCAATTCATGATTCATTTCATGATTCATGATTCATGATTCAATTCATAATTCATTTCATGATTCATGATTCATGATTAAATTCATGATTCATGATTCGATTTATGATTCATGATTCATGATTCATTTCATGATTCCTGATTCATGATTCATGATTCAATTGATGATTCAATTTATGATTCATGATTCATGATTCATGATTCATGATTCAATTCATGATTCATGATTCGATTCATGATTAATGATTCAATTCATGATTCATGATTCATGATTCATGATTCAATTCATGATTCAAGATTCAATTTATGATTCATGATTTGAATCATGATTCATGATTCAATTCATGATTCATGAATCATGATTAAATTTATGATTCATGATTCATTTCATGAATTATGTTTCAATTAATGATTCAAGTCATGATTCATTTCATGATTCATGATTCATGATTCAATTCATGATTCATTTCATAATTCATGATTCATGATTAAATTTATGATTCATGATTCGATTCATGATTAATGATTCATGATTCAATTCATGATTCATAATTCATGATTCGATTCATGATTCATGATTCAATTCATGATTTATGATTCATTTCATAATTCAATTCATGATTCATGATTCATGATTCAATTCATGATTTATAATTCATGATTTGAATCATGATTCATTATTCAATTCATGATTCATGATTCATGATTCAATTTATTATTCATGATACAATTCATGATTCATGATTCAATTTATGATTCAAGATTCAATTCATGATTCAATTCATGATTTATTTCACGATTCATGATTCAATTTATGATTCAATTGATGATTCTTGATTCGATTCATGATTTAATTCATGATTCATGATTCGATTCATGATTCATAATTCATGATTCGAATCATGATTCATGATTCATGATTCAATTCATGATTCATGACTCAATTCATGATTTATTATTTATTTCATGATTCATAATTCATGATTCAATTCATGATTAATTTCATGATTCATGATAATGATTCAATTCATGATTCATTTCATGATTCATAATTCATTTCATGATTCAATTCATGATTTATGATTCATGATTCAATTCATGATTCATGATTTAATTCATGATTCATTTCATGATTCAATTCATGATTCTTGATTCAATTCAAGATTTTTTCATGATTCATGATTAAATTCGTGATTCATGATTCATGATTTGATTCATGATTCATGATTCATTTCATGATTCATGATTCATGATACAATTGATGATTCAATTTATGATTCATGATTCATGATTCAATTCATGATTGATGATTTGATTCATGACTCATGATTCATGATTAAATTCATGATTAAATTCATGATTCATGATTCATGATTCAATTTATGATTCATGAATTAAATCATGATTCATTATTAATTTCATGATTCATGATTCAATTCATGATTCAAGATTCAATTCATGATTCAATTCATGATTTATTTCATGATTCATGATTCAATTTATGATTCAATTCATGATTCATGATTCAATTCATGATTCAATTTATGATTCAATTCATGATTCATGATTCGATTCATGATTCAATTCATGATTCATGATTCGATTCATGATTCATGATTCATGATTGGATTCATGATTTATGATTCAATTCATGATTCATGATTCGATTCATGATTCATGATTCATGATTCAATTCATGATTCATGATTCAATTCACGATTCATGATTTGATTCATGATTAATGATTCATGAATCATGTTTCAATTCATGTTTCAATTCATGATTTATGATTCAATTCATGATTCATGATTCAATTCATGATTCATGATTTATGATTCAATTTATGATTCATGATTCAATTCATGATTAATTATTCATTTCATGATTCATGATTTATGATTCATAATTCATGACTCATGATTCATTTCATGATTCATGATTCAAGATTCAATTCATGATTCATGACTCATGATTCAATTCATGATTCATGATTCGATTCATGATTCATGATTCATAATTTAATTTATGATTCATTATTCATGATTCATTATTCAATTCATGATTCATGATTCAATTCATAATTCATGATTCAATTCATGGTTCATGATTCATGATTCATTATTCAATTCATGATTCATGATTCATGATTTGAATCATGATTCATGATTCAATTCATGATTCATTATTCATGATTCAATTTATGATTCATGATTCAATTCATGATTCATTATTCATTTCATGATTCATGATTCAATTCATGATTCAAGATTTAATTCATGATTCATTTCATGATTCATGATTTATGATTCAATTCATGATTCATTTCATGATTCATGATTCATGATTAAATTCATGATTCAAGATTCATGATTCAATTCATGATTCATGATTCAATTCATGATTCATGATTCAATTCATGATTTATGATTCATTTCATGATTTATGATTCATGATTCGATTCATGATTCATGATTAAATGCATGATTCATGACTCGATTCATGATTCATGATACAATTTATGATTCATGATTCATGATTCATGATTCATTTCATGATTCATTATTCATGATTCAATTGATGATTCAATTTATGATTCATGATTCATGATGCATGATTCATGATTCAATTCATGATTCATGATTCAATTCATGATTCATGATTTGAATCATGATTCATGATTCAATTCATAATTAATGATTCATGATTCAATTTATGATTCATGATTAAATTCATGATTCATGATTCAATTCATGATTTATGATTCAATTCATGATTTATGATTCATGATTCAATTTATGACTCATGATTCATGATTCAATTCATGATTTATGATTCATGATTCAATTCATGACTCATGATTCATGATTTAATTCTTGATTCATGATTCAATTCATGATTCATTATTCATTTCATGATTCATGATTCAATTCATGATTCATTATTCATTTCATGATTCATGATTCAATTCATGATTCAAGATTCAATTCATGATTCATTTCATGATTCATGATTCAGTTCATGATTCATGATTCATGATTAAATTCATGATTCATGATTCAATTCATGATTCATGATTCATGATTCATGATTCAATTTATGATTCATGATTCATGATTCATTTCATGGTTCATGATTCAATTGATGATTCAATTTATGATTCATGATTCATGATTCAATTCATGATTCATTATTCGATTCATGACTCATGATTCTTGATTCAATTCATGATTTATGATTCAATTCATGATTCATGATTCATGATTCATGATTCATGATTCATGATTCAATTCATGATTCATGATTCAATTTATGATTCATGATTTGAATCATGATTTATGATTCAATTCATGATTCATGATTCATGATTCAATTTATGATTCATGATTCAATTCATGATTCATGATTCAATTCATGATTCAAGATTCAATTCATGATTCAATTCATGATTTATTTCATGATTCCTAATACAAATTATTATTCAATTCATGATTCATGATTCGATTCATGATTTATTATTCATTTCATGATTCATGATTCAATTCATGATTTATTTCATGATTCGTGATTCAATTCATAATTCATTTCATGATTCATTATTCATTTCATGATTCAATTTATGATTCATGATTTAATTCATGATTCAGGATTCATTTCATGAATCATGTTTCAATTCATGATTCAATTCATGATTCATTACATGATTCATGATTCATGATTCAATTCATGATTCATTATTCATTTCATGATTCATGATTCAATTCATGATTCATTATTCATTTCATGATTCATGATTCAATTCATGATTCAAGATAAAATTCATGATTCATTTCATGATTCATGATTAAATTCATGATTCATGATTCAATTCATGATTCAATTTATGATTCATGATTCATGATTCATGTTTCATGATTCAATTCATGATTCATGATTCAATTCATGATTCATTATTAATTTCATGATTCATGATTCAATTCATGATTCAAGATTCAATTCATGATTCAATTCATGATTTATTTCATGACTCATGATACAATTTATGATTCAATTCATGATTCATGATTCGATTCATGATTCAATTTATGATTCATGATTCAATTCATGATTCATGATTCAATTCATGATTCATGATTCAATTCATAATTCATTATTCATTTCATGATTCATGATTCAATTCAAGATTCATTATTCATTTCATGATTCATGATTCAATTCATGATTTAAGATTCAATTCATGATTCATTTCATGATTCATGATTCAATTCATAATTCATTTCATGATTCATGATTCATGATTAAATTCATGATTCATGATTCGATTTATGATTCATGATTCATGATTCATTTCATGATTCCTGATTCATGATTCAATTGATGATTCAATTTATGATTCATGATTCATGATTCATTAATTCATGATTCAATTCATGATTCATGATTCGATTCATGATTTATGATTCAATTCATGATTCATGATTCATGATTCATGATTCAAATCATGATTCATGATTCAATTTATGATTCATGATTTGAATCATGATTCATGATTCAATTCATGATTCATGAATCATGATTAAATTTATGATTCATGATTCATTTCATGAATCATGTTTCAATTCATGATTCAAGTCATGATTCATTTCATGATTCATGATTCATGATTCAATTCATGATTCATTTCATAATTCATGATTCATGATTAAATTTATGATTCATGATTCGATTCATGATTAATGAGTGATGATTCAATTCATGATTCATAATTCATGATTCGATTCATGATTCATGATTCAATTCATGATTTATGATTCATTTCATGATTTAATTCATGATTCATGATTCATGATTCAATTCATGATTTATAATTCATGATTTGAATCATGATTCATTATTCAATTCATGATTCATGATTCATGATTCAATTTATTATTCATGATACAATTCATGATTCATGATTCAATTTATGATTCAAGATTCAATTCATGATTCAATTCATGATTTATTTCATGATTCATGATTCAATTTATGATTCAATTGATGATTCATGATTCGATTCATGATTTAATTCATGATTCATGATTCGATTCATGATTCATAATTTATGATTCGAATCATGATTCATGATTCAATTCATGATTCATGACTCAATTCATGATTTATTTATTTCATGATTCATAATTCATGATTCAATTCATGATTAATTTCATGATTCATGATAATGATTCAATTCATGATTCATTTCAAGATTCATTATTCATTTCATGATTCAATTCATGATTTATGATTCATGATTCAATTCATGATTCATGATTTAATTCATGATTCATTTCATGATTCAATTCATGAATCTTGATTCAATTCAAGATTTTTTCATGATTCATGATTAAATTCGTGATTCATGATTCATGATTTGATTCATGATTCATGATTCATGATTCATTTCATGATTCATGATTCATGATACAATTGATGATTCAATTTATGATTCATGATTCATGATTCAATTCATGATTGATGATTTGATTCATGACTCATGATTCATGATTAAATTCATGATTAAATTCATGATTCATGATTCATGATTCAATTTATGATTCATGATTTAATTCATGATTCATGATTCAATTCATGATTTATGATTCATTTCATGATTGAAATCATGATTCATGATTCAATTCATGATTCATGATTCATGATTTAATTCATGATTCATGATTCATGATTCAATTTATGATTCATGATTTAATTCATGATTCATTATTAATTTCATGATTCATGATTCAATTCATGATTCAAGATTCAATTCATGATTCAATTCATGATTTATTTCATGATTCATGATTCAATTTATGATTCAATTCATGATTCATGATTGGATTCATGATTCAATTCATGATTCATGATTGGATTCATGATTCATGATTCATGATTGGATTCATGATTTATGATTCGATTCAGGATTCATGATTCGATTCATGATTCATGATTCATGATTCAATTCATGATTCATGATTCATGATTCATGATTCATGATTCAATTCACGATTCATGATTTGATTCATGATTCATGATTCATGATTCAATTCATGATTCATGATTCATGATTCAATTCATGATTCAATTCATGATTTATGATTCGATTCATGATTCATGATTCAATTCATGATTCATGATTTATGATTCAATTTATGATTCATGATTCAATTCATGATTAATTATTCATTTCATGATTCATGATTCATGATTCATAATTCATGACTCATGATTCATTTCATGATTCATGATTCAAGATTCAATTCATGATTCATGACTCATGATTCAATTCATGATTCATGATTCGATTCATGATTCATGATTCATAATTCAATTTATGATTCATTATTCATGATTCATTATTCAATTCATGATTCATGATTCAATTCATAATTCATGATTCAATTCATGATTCATGATTCATGATTCATTATTCAATTCATGATTCATGATTCATGATTTGAATCATGATTCATGATTCAATTCATGATTCATTATTCATGATTCAATTTATGATTCATGATTCAATTCATGATTCATTATTCATTTCATGATTCATGATTCAATTCATGATTCAAGATTTAATTCATGATTCATTTCATGATTCAATTCATGATTCAATTCATGATTCATTTCATGATTCATGATTCATGATTAAATTCATGATTCATGATTCATGATTCAATTCATGATTCATGATTCAATTCATGATTCATGATTCATGATTCAATTCATGATTTATGATTCATTTCATGATTTATGATTCATGATTCGATTCATGATTCATGATTAAATGCATGATTCATGACTCGATTCATGAGTCATGTTACAATTTATGATTCATGATTCATGATTCATTTCATGATTCATTATTCATGATTCAATTGATGATTCAATTGATGATTCATGATTCATGATTCATGATTCAATTCATGATTCATGATTCAATTCATGATTCATGATTTGAATCATGATTCATGATTCAATTCATAATTAATGATTCATGATTCAATTTATGATTCATGATTAAATTCATGATTCATGATTCAATTCATGATTCATGATTCAATTCATGATTTATGATTCATGATTCAATTCATGACTCATGATTCATGATTCAATTCATGATTTATGATTCATGATTCAATTCATGACTCATGATTCATGATTCAATTCATGATTCATGATTCAATTCATGATTTATGATGCATGATTCAATTCATGATTCATGATTCGATTCATGACTCATGATTCATGATTCAATTCATGATTCATGATTCAATTCATGATTCATGATTCATGATTCAATTCATGATTCATGATTCATGATTCAATTCATGATTCATGATTTAAATCATGATTCATGATTCAATTCATGATTCATGATTCATGATTCAATTTATTATTCATGATTCAATTCATGATTCATTATTTATTTCATGATTCATGATTCAATTCATGACTCAAGATTCAATTCATGATTCAATTCATGATTTATTTCATGATTCATGATACAATTTATTATTCAATTCATGATTCATGATTCGATTCATATTTTAATTCATGATTCATGATTCGATTCATGATTCATGATTCGATTCATGATTCATGATTCATGATTCGATTCATGATTCATGATTCATGATTCAATTCATGATTAATGATTCATGATTCATTTCATGATTCATGATTCAATTCATGATTTATTATTTATTTCATGATTCATGATTCAATTTATGATTCAATTCATGATTCATGATTCAATTCATGATTCATTATACATGTTTTTAATTCATGATTCATGATTCATGATTCGATTCATGATTCATGATTCAATTCATGATTCAAGATTCAATTCATGATTCAATTCATGATTTATTTCATGATTCATGATTCAATTTATGATTTAATTCATGATTCATGATTCAATTCATGTTTCAATTTATGATTCAATTCATGATTCATGATTCGATTCATGATTCAATTCATGATTCATGATTGGATTCATGATTCATGATTCATGATTGGATTCATGATTTATGATTCGATTCAGGATTCATGATTCGATTCATGATTCATGATTCATGATTCATGATTCAATTCATGATTCATGATTCATGATTCAATTCACGATTCATGATTTGATTCATGATTCATGATTCAATTCATGATTCATGATTCATGATTCAATTCATGATTCAATTCATGATTTATGATTCGATTCATGATTCATGATTCAATTCATGATTCATAATTCAATTCATGATTCAATTCATGATTAATTGTTCATTTCATGATTCATGATTCAATTCATGATTCAAGATTCAATTCATGATTCATGATTCAGTTTATGATTCATTTCATGATTCATGATTCATGATTCAATTCATAATTCATGATTCAATTCATGGTTCATGATTTATGATTCATTATTCAATTCATGATTCATGATTTGAATCATGATTCATGATTCAATTCATGATTCATTATTCATGATTCAATTTATGATTCATGATTCAATTCATGATTCATTATTCATTTCATGATTCATGATTCAATTCATAATTCAAGATTTAATTCATGATTCATTTCATGATTCATGATTCAATTCATGATTCATTTCATGATTCATGATTCATGATTAAATTCATGATTCATGATTCATGATTCAATTCATGATTCATTTCATGATTCATGATTAAATTCATGATTCATGATTCAATTCATGATTCATGATTCATAATTCAATTCATGATTTATGATTCATTACATGATTTATGATTCATGATTCGATTCATGATTCATGATTAAATGCATGATTCATGATACAATTTATGATTCATGATTCATGATTCAAGATTCATTTCATGATTCATTATTCATGATTCAATTGATGATTCAATTTATGATTCATGATTCATGATTCATGATACAATTCATGATTCATGATTCATGATTCAATTCATGATTCATGATTTGAATCATGAATCATGATTCAATTCATAATTAATGATTCATGATTCAATTTATGATTCATGATTAAATTCATGACTCATGATTCATGATTCAATTCATGATTCATGATTCAATTTTTTATTTATAATTCATGATTCAATTCATGACTCATGATTCATGATTCAATTCATGATTCATGATTTAATTCATGATTTATGATTCATGATTCAATTCATGATTCATGATT
Organism: Mixophyes fleayi; assembly: GCF_038048845.1. NCBI lineage: Eukaryota > Metazoa > Chordata > Amphibia > Anura > Limnodynastidae > Mixophyes > Mixophyes fleayi. The sequence goes on along the minus strand of NW_027446084.1, from coordinate 27,561 downwards.
CAGTTCATGATTCATGATTTAATTCATGATTCATGATTCAATTCATTATTCATGATTCATGATTTGAATCATGATTCATGATTCAATTCATGATTCATGATTCATGATTCAATTTATGATTCATGATTCAATTCATGATTCATTATTTATTTCATGATTCATGATTCAATTCATGACTCAAGATTTAATTCATGATTCAATTCATGATTTATTTCATGATTCATGATACAATTTATTATTCAATTCATGATTAGCTTCATATTTTAATTCGTGATTCATGATTCGATTCATGATTCATGATTCATTTCATGATTTATGATTCGTGATTCAATTCATAATACATTTCATGATTCATTATTCATTTCATGATTCAATTCATGATTCATGATTTAATTCATGATTCATGATTCATTTCATGATTCATGTTTCAATTCATGATTCAATTCATGATTCATTTCATGATTCATGATTAAATTCATGATTCATGATTCAATTCATGATTAATGATTCATGATTCAATTCATGATTCATGATTCATGATTCATGTTTCGATTCATGATTTATGATTCATGATTCAATTTATGTATCATGATTCTTGATTCATGATTCATGATTCAATTCATAATTCATGATTCGATTCATGACTCATGATTCATGATTCACATCATGATTCATGATTCAATTCATGATTCATGATTCATGATTCATGATTCATGATTCAATTCATGATTCATGATTCATGATTCAATTCATGATTCATGATTCAATTTATGATTCATGATTCAATTCATGATTCATTATTAATTTCATGATTCATGATTCAATTCATGATTCAAGATTCAATTCATGATTCAATTCATGATTTATTTCATGATTCATGATTCAATTTATGATTCAATTTATGATTATATTCATGATTCATGATTCATGATTCGATTCATGATTCATGATTCGATTCATGATACAATTGATGATTCAATTTATGATTCATGATTTATGATTCATAATTTAATTCATGATTTATGATTCAATTCATGAATCATGTTTCAATTCATGATTCAATTCATGATTCATTTCATGATTCATGATTCATGATTCAATTCACGATTCATTTCATGATTCATGATTTATGATTAAATTCATGATTCATGATTCGATTCATGATTAATGATTCATGATTCAATTCATGATTCATGATTCATGATTCGATTCATGATTGAATTCATGATTCATGATTCGATTCATGACTCATGATTCATGACTCAATTCATGATTCATGATTTAATTCATGATTTATGATTCATTTCATGATTCAATTCATGATTCATGATTCATGATTCAATTCATGATTCATAATTCATGATTTGAATCATGATTTACTATTCAATTCATGATTCATGATTCATGATTCAATTCATGATTCATGATTCAATTTATGATTCATGATTCAATTCATGATTCATTATTCATTTCATGATTCATGATTCAAGATTCAATTCATGATTCAATTCATGATTTATTTCATGATTCATGATTCAATTTATGATTCAATTCATGATTCATGATTCGATTAATGATTTAATTCATGATTCATGATTTGATTCATGATTCATAATTCATGATTTGAATCATGATTCATGATTCATGATTCGAATCATGATTCATGATTCATGATTCAAATCATGATTCATGATTCATGATTCAATTCATGATTCATGACTCAATTCATGATTTATTATTCATTTCATGATTCATAATTCATGATTCAATTCATGATTCAATTCATGATTAATTTCATGAATCATGATAATGATTCAATTCATGATTCATTTCATGATTCATTATTCATTTCATGATTCAATTCATGATTCATGATTCAATTCATGATTCATATTTCATGATTCAATTCATGATTTATGATTTAATTCATGATTCGTTTCATGATTCATTTCATGATTCTTGATTCAATTCATGATTTATTTCATGATTCTTGATTCAATTCATGATTTATTTCATGATTCATGATTCATGATTAAATTTGTGATTCATGATTCATGATTTGATTCATGATTCATGATACAATTGATAATTCAATTTATGATTCATGATTCATGATTCAATTCATGATTCAAGATTCGATTCATGACTCATGATTCATGATGCAATTCATGATTCATGATTAAATTCATGATTCATGATTCAATTCATGATTCATGATTCAATTTATGATCCATGATTCAATTCATGATTCATTATTCATTTCATGAGTGAATTCATGATTCAAGATTTAATTCATAATTCATTTCATGATTTATGATTCATGATTCAATTCATGATTCATTATTCATTTCATGAGTGAATTCATGATTCAAGATTTAATTCATAATTCATTTCATGATTTATGATTCATGATTTAATTCATGATTCATTTCATGATTCATGATTCATGATTCAATTCACGATTCATGATTCATGATTCAATTTATGATTTATAATTCATGATTTGATTCATGATTCATGATTCAATTCATGATTCATGATTCAATTCATGATTCATGATTCAATTCATGATTCATGATTCATTTTATGATTCAATTCATGATCCATGATTCATGATTCAATTAATGATTTATGATTCATGATTCGATTCATGATTCATGATTCATGATTCAATTTATGATTCATGATTCATGATTCAATTCATGAGTCATGATTCAATTCGTGAGTCATGATTCAATTCATGATTCATGATTCATGATTTGAATCATGATTCATGATTCAATTTATGATTCATAATTCAATTTATGATTCATGATTCAATTCATGATTTATTATTCATTTCATCATTCATTTCATGATTCATTATTCATTTAATGATTCATGATTCAATTCATGATTCATGATTCATGTTTCAATTCATGATTCAAGATTCAATTCATAATTCATTTCATGATTTATGATTCATGATTCAATTCATGATTTATTATTCATTTCATCATTCATTTCATGATTCATTATTCATTTAATGATTCATGATTCAATTCATGATTCATGATTCATGATTCAATTCACGATTCATGATTCATGATTCAATTCATGATTTATGATTCATGATTCGATTCATGAATTATGATTCATGATTCAATTTATGATTCATGATTCATGATTCAATTTATGATTCATAATTCAATTCATGATTCATGATTCATGATTCAATTCATGATTCATGATTTGAATCATGATTCATGATTCAATTCATGATTCATGATTCATGATTCAATTTATGATTCATAATTCAATTAATGATTCATTATTCATTTCATGATTCATGATTCAATTCATGATTCAAGATTCAATTCATGATTCAATTCATGATTTATTTCATGATTCATGATACAAATTATGATTTAATTCATGATTCATGATTCGATTCATGATTTAATTCATGATTCATGATTCGATTCATGATTCATGATTCGATTCTTTTCATGATTCATGATTCATGATTCAATTCATGATTCATGATTCGTGATTCATTTCATAATTCATGATTTAATTCAGGATTCATTTCATGATTCATGTTTCAATTCATGATTCACTTCATGATTCTTTTCATGATTCATGATTCATGATTAAATTCATGAATCATGATTCAATTCATGATTCATGATTCATGTTTCATGATTCGATTCATGATTCATGATTCATGATTCGATTCATGATTCAATTTATGTATCATGATTCTTGATTCATAATTCATTTCATGATTCATGATTCAATTGATGATTCAATTTATGATTCATGATTCATGACTCATGATTTATGATTTAATTCATGATTCATGATTCAATTCATGACTCATGATTCTTGATTCAATTCATGATTCATGATTCAATTCATGATTCATGATTTGAATCTTGATTCATGATTTAATTCATGACTCAAGATTCAATTCATGATTTATCATTCATTTCATGATTCAATTCATGATTCATGATTCATGATTCAATTCATGATTCATGATTCATGATTCAATTCATGATTCATGATTCATGTTTCGATTCATGATTTATGATTCATGATTCAATTTATGTATCATAATTCTTGATTCATGATTCATTTAATGATTCATGATTCAATTGATGATTCAATTCATGATTCATGATTCAAGATTCAATTCATGATTCAATTTATGATTTATTTCATGATTCATGATTCAATTTATGATTCATGATTCAATTCATGATTCATTATTAATTTCATGATTCATGATTCAATTCATGATTCAAGATTCAATTCATGATTCAATTTATGATTTATTTCATGATTCATGATTCAATTTATGATTCAATTCATGATTCATGATTCGATTAATGATTCAATTTATGATTCAATTCATGATTCATGATTCGATTCATGATTAAATTCATGATTCATGATTCGATTCATGATTTATGATTTGATTCATGATTCATGATTCAATTTATGATTCATGATTCAATTCATGGTTCATGAATCATGATTCATGTTTCAATTCATGATTCAATTTTTGATTCATTTCATGATTCATGATTCATGATTAAATTCATGATTCATGATTAAATTCATGATTCATGATTCATGATTCATGTTTCGATTCATGATTCATGATTCATGATTCAATTTATGTATCATGATTCTTGATTCATGATTCAATTCATGATTCATGATTTAATTCATGATTCATGATTCATTTCATGATTCATGTTTCAATTCAGGATTCAATTCATGATTCATTTCATGATTCATGATTCATTAATAAATTCATGATTCATGATTCAATTCATGATTAATGATTCATGATTCAATTCATGATTCATGATTCATGTTTCGATTCATGATTCATGATTCAATTTATGTATCATGATTCTTGATTCATGATTCATTTCATGATTCATGATTCAATTGATGATTCAATTTATGATTCATGATTCATGATTCATGATTCATGATTTAATTCATAATTCATGATTCGATTCATGACTCATGATTTAATTCATGATTCATGATTCATTTCATGATTCATGTTTCAATTCATGATTCAATTCATGATTCATTTCATGATTCATGATTCATGATTAAATTCATGATTCATGATTCAATTCATGATTAATGATTCATGATTCAATTCATGATTCATGATTCATGATTCATGTTTCGATTCATGATTCATGATTCATGATTCAATTTATGTATCATGATTCTTGATTCATGATTCATGATTCAATTCATAATTCATGATTCGATTCATGACTCATGATTCATGATTCACAACATGATTCATGATTCAATTCATGATTCATGATTCATGATTCATGATTCATGATTCAATTCATGATTCATGATTCATGATTCAATTCATGATTCATGATTCAATTTATGATTCATGATTCAATTCATGATTTATTATTAATTTCATGATTCATGATTCAATTCATGATTCAAGATTCAATTCATGATTCAATTCATGATTTATTTCATGATTCATAATTCAATTTATGATTCAATTTATGATTATATTCATGATTCATGATTCATGATTCGATTCATGATTCATGATTCGATTCATGATACAATTGATGATTCAATTTATGATTCATGATTTATGATTCATAATTTAATTCATGATTTATGATTCAATTCATGAATCATGTTTCAATTCATGATTCATTTCATGATTCATGATTCATGATTCAATTCACGATTCATTTAATGATTCATGATTTATGATTAAATTCATGATTCATGATTCGATTCATGATTAATGATTCATGATTCAATTCATGATTCATGATTCATGATTCGATTCATGATTCAATTCATGATTCATGATTCGATTCATGACTCATGATTCATGACTCAATTCATGATTCATGATTTAATTCATGATTTATGATTCATTTCATGATTCAATTCATGATTCATGATTCATGATTCAATTCATGATTCATGATTCAATTTATGATTCATGATTCAATTCATGATTCATTATTCATTTCATGATTCATGATTCAAGATTCAATTCATGATTCAATTCATGATTTATTTCATGATTCATGATTCAATTTATGATTCAATTCATGATTCATGATTCGATTAATGATTTAATTCATGATTCATGATTTGATTCATGATTCATAATTCATGATTCGAATCATGATTCATGATTCATGATTCGAATCATGATTCATGATTCATGATTCAATTCATGATTCATGACTCAATTCATGATTTATTATTCATTTCATGATTCATAATTCATGATTCAATTCATGATTCAATTCATGATTAATTTCATGAATCATGATAATGATTCAATTCATGATTCATTTCATGATTCATTATTCATTTCATGATTCAATTCATGATTCATGACTCAATTCATGATTTATTATTCATTTCATGATTCATAATTCATGATTCAATTCATGATTCAATTCATGATTAATTTCATGAATCATGATAATGATTCAATTCATGATTCATTTCATGATTCATTATTCATTTCATGATTCAATTCATGATTCATGATTCAATTCATGATTCATGATTCATGATTCAATTCATGATTTATGATTTAATTTATGATTCGTTTCATGATTTATTTCATGATTCTTGATTCAATTCATGATTTATTTCATGATTCTTGATTCAATTCATGATTTATTTCATGATTCATGATTCATGATTAAATTTGTGATTCATTATTCATGATTTGATTCATGATTCATGATACAATTGATAATTCAATTTATGATTCATGATTCATGATTCAATTCATGATTCAAGATTCGATTCATGACTCATGATTCATGATGCAATTCATGATTCATGATTAAATTCATGATTCATGATTCAATTCATGATTCATGATTCAATTTATGATCCATGATTCAATTCATGATTCATTATTCATTTCATGAGTGAATTCATGATTCAAGATTTAATTCATAATTCATTTCATGATTTATGATTCATGATTCAATTCATGATTCATTTCATGATTCATGATTCATGATTCAATTCACGATTCATGATTCATGATTCAATTCATGATTTATGATTCATGATTCGATTCATGATTCATGATTCAATTTATGATTCATGATTCATGATTCAATTCATGATTCATGATTTAGTTCATGATTCATGATTCAATTCATGATTCATGATTCATTTTATGATTCAATTCATGATCCATGATTCATGATTCAATTAATGATTTATGATTCATGATTCGATTCATGATTCATGATTCATGATTCAATTTATGATTCATGATTCATGATTCAATTCATGAGTCATGATTCAATTCGTGAGTCATGATTCAATTCATGATTCATGATTCATGATTTGAATCATGATTCATGATTCAATTTATGATTCATAATTCAATTTATGATTCATGATTCAATTCATGATTTATTATTCATTTCATCATTCATTTCATGATTCATTATTCATTTAATGATTCATGATTCAATTCATGATTCATGATTCATGTTTCAATTCATGATTCAAGATTCAATTCATAATTCATTTCATGATTTATGATTCATGATTCAATTCATGATTTATTATTCATTTCATCATTCATTTCATGATTCATTATTCATTTAATGATTCATGATTCAATTCATGATTCATGATTCATGATTCAATTCACGATTCATGATTCATGATTCAATTCATGATTTATGATTCATGATTCGATTCATGAATTATGATTCATGATTCAATTTATGATTCATGATTCATGATTCAATTCATGATTCAAGATTCAATTCATGATTCATGATTCATTTTATGATTCAATTCATGATCCATGATTCATGATTCAATTCATGATTTATGATTCATGATTCATTTCATGATTCATGATTCAATTCATGATTCATGATTCAATTCATGATTCATGATTCAATTCATGATTCATAATTCATTTTATGATTCAATTCATGATCCATGATTCATGATTCAATTCATGATTCATGATTCATTATTCAATTCATGATTCATAATTCAATTTATGATTCATGATTCAATTCATGATCCATGATTCATTTCATCATTCATTTCATGATTCATTATTCATTTAATGATTCATGATTCAATTGATGATTCAATTTATGATTCATGATTCATGACTCATGATTTATGATTTAATTCATGATTCATGATTCAATTCATGACTCATGATTCATGATTCAATTCATGATTCATGATTCATGATTCAATTCATGATTCATGATTTGAATCTTGATTCATGATTTAATTCATGACTCAAGATTCAATTCATGATTTATCATTCATTTCATGATTCAATTCATGATTAATGATTCATGATTCAATTCATGATTCATGATTCATGATTCAATTCATGATTCATGTTTCGATTCATGATTTATGATTCATGATTCAATTTATGTATCATAATTCTTGATTCATGATTCATTTAAAGATTCATGATTCAATTGATGATTCAATTCATGATTCATGATTCAAGATTCAATTCATGATTCAATTTATGATTTATTTCATGATTCATGATTCAATTTATGATTCATGATTCAATTCATGATTCATTATTAATTTCATGATTCATGATTCAATTCATGATTCAAGATTCAATTCATGATTCAATTTATGATTTATTTCATGATTCATGATTCAATTTATGATTCAATTCATGATTCATGATTCGATTAATGATTCAATTTATGATTCAATTCATGATTCATGATTCGATTCATGATTAAATTCATGATTCATGATTCGATTCATGATTTATGATTCGATTCATGATTCATGATTCAATTTATGATTCATGATTCAATTCATGGTTCATGATTCATGATTCATGATTCAATTCATGATTCATGATTCATGATTTGAATCATGATTCATGTTTCAATTCATGATTCAATTTTTGATTCATTTCATGATTCATGATTCATGATTAAATTCATGATTAAATTCATGATTCATGATTCATGATTCATGTTTCGATTCATGATTCATGATTCATGATTCAATTTATGTATCATGATTCTTGATTCATGATTCAATTCATGATTCATGATTTAATTCATGATTCATGATTCATTTCATGATTCATGTTTCAATTCAGGATTCAATTCATGATTCATTTCATGATTCATGATTCATTAATAAATTCATGATTCATGATTCAATTCATGATTAATGATTCATGATTCAATTCATGATTCATGATTCATGTTTCGATTCATGATTCATGATTCATGATTCAATTTATGTATCATGATTCTTGATTCATGATTCATTTCATGATTCATGATTCAATTGATGATTCATGATTCATGATTCATGATTCATGATTTAATTCATAATTCATGATTCGATTCATGACTCATGATTCATGATTCACATCATGATTCATGATTCAATTCATGATTTATCATTCATGATTCATGATTCAATTCATGATTCATGATTCATGATTCAATTCATGATTCATGATTCAATTCATGATTCATGATTCATGATTCAATTCATGATTCATGATTCAATTCATGATTCATTATTAATTTCATGATTCATGATTCAATTCATGATTCAAGATTCAATTCATGATTCAATTTATGATTTATTTCATGATTCATGATTCAATTCATGATTCAATTCATGATTCATGATTCGATTCATGATTTATGATTCAATTCATGATTCATTAATAATTTCATGATTCATGATTCAATTCATGATTCATGATTCGATTAATGATTCAATTTATGATTCAATTCATGATTCATGATTCAATTCATGATTCAATTCATGATTCATGATTCGATTTATGATTTATGATTCGATTCATGATTCATGATTCAATTCATGATTCATGATTCAATTCATGGTTCATGATTCATGATTCATGATTCATAATTTAATTCATGATTTATGATTCAATTCATGAATCATGTTTCAATTCATGATTCATTTCATGATTCATGATTCATGATTCAATTCACGATTCATTTAATGATTCATGATTTATGATTAAATTCATGATTCATGATTCGATTCATGATTAATGATTCATGATTCAATTCATGATTCATGATTCATGATTCGATTCATGATTCAATTCATGATTCATGATTCGATTCATGACTCATGATTCATGACTCAATTCATGATTCATGATTTAATTCATGATTTATGATTCATTTCATGATTCAATTCATGATTCATGATTCATGATTCAATTCATGATTCATGATTCAATTTATGATTCATGATTCAATTCATGATTCATTATTCATTTCATGATTCATGATTCAAGATTCAATTCATGATTCAATTCATGATTTATTTCATGATTCATGATTCAATTTATGATTCAATTCATGATTCATGATTCGATTAATGATTTAATTCATGATTCATGATTTGATTCATGATTCATAATTCATGATTCGAATCATGATTCATGATTCATGATTCGAATCATGATTCATGATTCATGATTCGAATCATGATTCATGATTCATGATTCGAATCATGATTCATGATTCATGATTCAATTCATGATTCATGACTCAATTCATGATTTATTATTCATTTCATGATTCATAATTCATGATTCAATTCATGATTCAATTCATGATTAATTTCATGAATCATGATAATGATTCAATTCATGATTCATTTCATGATTCATTATTCATTTCATGATTCAATTCATGATTCATGATTCAATTCATGATTCATGATTCATGATTCAATTCATGATTTATGATTTAATTTATGATTCGTTTCATGATTTATTTCATGATTCTTGATTCAATTCATGATTTATTTCATGATTCTTGATTCAATTCATGATTTATTTCATGATTCATGATTCATGATTAAATTTGTGATTCATTATTCATGATTTGATTCATGATTCATGATACAATTGATAATTCAATTTATGATTCATGATTCATGATTCAATTCATGATTCAAGATTCGATTCATGACTCATGATTCATGATGCAATTCATGATTCATGATTAAATTCATGATTCATGATTCAATTCATGATTCATGATTCAATTTATGATCCATGATTCAATTCATGATTCATTATTCATTTCATGAGTGAATTCATGATTCAAGATTTAATTCATAATTCATTTCATGATTTATGATTCATGATTCAATTCATGATTCATTTCATGATTCATGATTCATGATTCAATTCACGATTCATGATTCATGATTCAATTCATGATTTATGATTCATGATTCGATTCATGATTCATGATTCAATTTATGATTCATGATTCATGATTCAATTCATGATTCATGATTCAGTTCATGATTCATGATTCAATTCATGATTCATGATTCATTTTATGATTCAATTCATGATCCATGATTCATGATTCAATTAATGATTTATGATTCATGATTCGATTCATGATTCATGATTCATGATTCAATTTATGATTCATGATTCATGATTCAATTCATGAGTCATGATTCAATTCGTGAGTCATGATTCAATTCATGATTCATGATTCATGATTTGAATCATGATTCATGATTCAATTTATGATTCATAATTCAATTTATGATTCATGATTCAATTCATGATTTATTATTCATTTCATCATTCATTTCATGATTCATTATTCATTTAATGATTCATGATTCAATTCATGATTCATGATTCATGTTTCAATTCATGATTCAAGATTCAATTCATAATTCATTTCATGATTTATGATTCATGATTCAATTCATGATTTATTATTCATTTCATCATTCATTTCATGATTCATTATTCATTTAATGATTCATGATTCAATTCATGATTCATGATTCATGATTCAATTCACGATTCATGATTCATGATTCAATTCATGATTTATGATTCATGATTCGATTCATGAATTATGATTCATGATTCAATTTATGATTCATGATTCATGATTCAATTCATGATTCAAGATTCAATTCATGATTCATGATTCATTTTATGATTCAATTCATGATCCATGATTCATGATTCAATTCATGATTTATGATTCATGATTCATTTCATGATTCATGATTCAATTCATGATTCATGATTCAATTCATGATTCATGATTCAATTCATGATTCATAATTCATTTTATGATTCAATTCATGATCCATGATTCATGATTCAATTCATGATTCATGATTCATTATTCAATTCATGATTCATAATTCAATTTATGATTCATGATTCAATTCATGATCCATGATTCATTTCATCATTCATTTCATGATTCATTATTCATTTAATGATTCATGATTCAATTGATGATTCAATTTATGATTCATGATTCATGACTCATGATTTATGATTTAATTCATGATTCATGATTCAATTCATGACTCATGATTTGAATCTTGATTCATGATTTAATTCATGACTCAAGATTCAATTCATGATTTATCATTCATTTCATGATTCAATTCATGATTAATGATTCATGATTCAATTCATGATTCATGATTCATGATTCAATTCATGATTCATGTTTCGATTCATGATTTATGATTCATGATTCAATTTATGTATCATAATTCTTGATTCATGATTCATTTAAAGATTCATGATTCAATTGATGATTCAATTCATGATTCATGATTCAAGATTCAATTCATGATTCAATTTATGATTTATTTCATGATTCATGATTCAATTTATGATTCATGATTCAATTCATGATTCATTATTAATTTCATGATTCATGATTCAATTCATGATTCAAGATTCAATTCATGATTCAATTTATGATTTATTTCATGATTCATGATTCAATTTATGATTCAATTCATGATTCATGATTCGATTAATGATTCAATTTATGATTCAATTCATGATTCATGATTCGATTCATGATTAAATTCATGATTCATGATTCGATTCATGATTTATGATTCGATTCATGATTCATGATTCAATTTATGATTCATGATTCAATTCATGGTTCATGATTCATGATTCATGATTCAATTCATGATTCATGATTCATGATTTGAATCATGATTCATGTTTCAATTCATGATTCAATTTTTGATTCATTTCATGATTCATGATTCATGATTAAATTCATGATTAAATTCATGATTCATGATTCATGATTCATGTTTCGATTCATGATTCATGATTCATGATTCAATTTATGTATCATGATTCTTGATTCATGATTCAATTCATGATTCATGATTTAATTCATGATTCATGATTCATTTCATGATTCATGTTTCAATTCAGGATTCAATTCATGATTCATTTCATGATTCATGATTCATTAATAAATTCATGATTCATGATTCAATTCATGATTAATGATTCATGATTCAATTCATGATTCATGATTCATGTTTCGATTCATGATTCATGATTCATGATTCAATTTATGTATCATGATTCTTGATTCATGATTCATTTCATGATTCATGATTCAATTGATGATTCATGATTCATGATTCATGATTCATGATTTAATTCATAATTCATGATTCGATTCATGACTCATGATTCATGATTCACATCATGATTCATGATTCAATTCATGATTTATCATTCATGATTCATGATTCAATTCATGATTCATGATTCATGATTCAATTCATGATTCATGATTCAATTCATGATTCATGATTCATGATTCAATTCATGATTCATGATTCAATTCATGATTCATTATTAATTTCATGATTCATGATTCAATTCATGATTCAAGATTCAATTCATGATTCAATTTATGATTTATTTCATGATTCATGATTCAATTCATGATTCATGATTCGATTCATGATTTATGATTCAATTCATGATTCATTAATAATTTCATGATTCATGATTCAATTCATGATTCATGATTCGATTAATGATTCAATTTATGATTCAATTCATGATTCATGATTCAATTCATGATTCAATTCATGATTCATGATTCGATTTATGATTTATGATTCGATTCATGATTCATGATTCAATTCATGATTCATGATTCAATTCATGGTTCATGATTCATGATTCATGATTCAATTCATGATTCATGATTCATGATTTGAATCATGATTCATGATTCAATTCATGATTCATTATTCATGATTCAATTTATGATTCATGATTTAATTCATGATTCATTATTCATTTCATGATTCATGATTCAATTCATGATTCAAGATTCAATTCATGATTCATGATTCATGATTCAATTCATGATTTATGATTCATTTCATGATTTATGATTCATAATTCGATTCATGATTCATGATTCAATTCATGATTCATGATTCAATTCATGATTCATGATTCAATTTATGATTCATGATTCATTTCATGATTCCTTATTCATGATTCATTTGATGATTCAATTTATGATTCATGATTCATGATTCAATTCATGATTCATGATTCAATTCATGATTTATGATTCATGATTCATGACTCATGATTCATGATTCAAATAATGATTCGATTCATGATTCATGATTCAATACATGATTCATGATTCGTGATTCATTTCATAATTCATGATTTAATTCAGGATTCATGATTCATTTCATTATTCATGTTTCAATTCATGATTCAATTCATGATTCTTTTCATGATTAATGATTCATGATTCAATTCATGATTCATGATTCATGATTCATGATTCTCGATTCATGATTCATGATTCATGATTCGATTCATGATTCAATTTATGTATCATGATTCTTGATTCATAATTCATTTCATGATTCATGATTCAATTGATCATTCAATTTATGATTCATGATTCATGACTCATGATTCATGATTTAATTCATGATTCATGATTTAATTCATGATTTATGATTTATTTCATGATTCAATTCATGATTCATGATTCAATTCATGACTCATGATTCATGATTCAATTCATGATTCATGATTCATGATTCAATTCATGATTCATGATTTGAATCATGATTCATGATTCAATTCATGACCCAAGATTCAATTCATGATTTATCATTCATTTCATGATTCAATTCATGATTAATGATTCATGATTCAATTCATGATTCATGATTCATGATTCATGTTTCGATTCATGATTCATGATTCAATTCATGATTTATGATTCATTTCATGATTCAATTCATGATTCATGATTCAATTCATGACTCATGATTATTCAATTCATGATTCATGATTCAATTCATGATTCATGATTTGAATAATGATTCATTATTCAATTCATGACTCAAGATTCAATTCATGATTTATCATTCATTTCATGATTCAATTCATGATTCATGATTCATGATTCATGTTTCGATTCATGATTCATGATTCATGATTCAATTTATGTATCATGATTCTTGATTCATGATTCATTTCATGATTCATGATTCAATTGATGAATCAATTATGATTCATGATTCATGATTCATGATTCAATTCATAATTCATGATTCGATTCATGACTAATGATTCATGATTCACATCATGATTCATGATTCAATTCATGATTTATCATTCCTTTCATGATTCAATTCATGATTCATGATTCATGATTCAATTCATGATTCATGATTCATGATTCAATTCATGATTCATGATTCATGATTCAATTCATGATTCATGATTCAATTTATGATTCATGATTCAATTTATGATTTATTTCATGATTCATGATTCAATTTATGATTCAATTCATGATTCATGATCGATTCATGATTCAATTCATGATTCATGATTCGATTCATGATTTATGATTCGATTCATGATTCATGATTAAATTCATGATTCATGATTCAATTCATGATTAATGATTCATGATTCAATTCATGATTCATGATTCATGATTCAATTTATGTATCATGATTCTTGATTCATGATTCAATTCATGATTCATGATTTAATTCATGATTCATGATTCATTTCATGATTCATGTTTCAATTCATGATTCAATTCATGATTCATTTCATGATACATGATTCATGATTCAATTCATGATTCATGATTCAATTCATGATTAATGATTCATGATTCAATTCATGATTCATGATTCATGATTCAATTCATGATTCATGATTCATGATTCAATTCATGATTCATGATTCATGATTCAATTTATGTATCATGATTCTTGATTTATGATTCATTTCATGATTCATGATTCAATTGATGATTCAAGTTATGATTCATGATTCATGATTCATGATTCATGATTCATGATTCAATTCATAATTCATGATTCGATTCATGACTCATGATTCATGATTCACATCATGATTCATGATTCAATTCAGGATTTATCATTAATTTCATTATTCAATTCATGATTCATGATTCATGATTCAATTCATGATTCATGATTCATGATTCAATTCATGATTCATGATTCAATTTATGATTCATGATTCAATTCATGATTCATTATTAATTTCATGATTCATGATTTATTTCATGATTCATGATTCAATTTATGATTCAATTCATGATTCATGATTCGATTAATGATTCAATTTATGATTCAATTCATGATTCATGATTCAATTCATGATTCATGATTTGATTCATGATTTATGATTCAATTCATGATTCATGATTCAATTCATGATTCATGATTCAATTCATGGTTCATGATTCATGATTCATGATTCAATTCATAATTCATGATTCGATTCATGACTCATGATTCATGATTCACATCATGATTCATGATTCAATTCATGATTTATCATTAATTTCATGATTCAATTCATGATTCATGATTCATGATTCAATTCATGATTCATGATTCATGATTCAATTCATGATTCATGATTCAATTTATGATTCATGATTCAATTCTTGATTCATTATTAATTTCATGATTCATGATTTATTTCATGATTCATGATTCAATTTATGATTCAATTCATGATTCATGATTCGATTAATGATTCAATTTATGATTCAATTCATGATTCATGATTCAATTCATGATTCAATTCATGATTCATGATTTGATTCATGATTTATGATTCGATTCATGATTCATGATTCAATTCATGATTCATGATTCAATTCATGGTTCATGATTCATGATTCATGATTCAATTCATGATTCATGATTCATGATTTGAATCATGATTCATGATTCAATTCATGATTCATTATTCATGATTCAATTTATGATTTATGATTCAATTCATGATTCATTATTCATTTCATGATTCATGATTCAATTCATGATTCAAGATTCAATTCATGATTCATGATTCATGATTCAATTCATGATTTATGATTCATTTCATGATTTATGATTCATAATTCGATTCATGATTCATGATTCAATTCATGATTCATGATTCAATTCATGATTTATGATTCAATTTATGATTCATGATTCATTTCATGATTCCTTATTCATGATTCATTTGATGATTCATTTATGATTCATGATTCATGAATCAATTCATGATTCATGATTCAATTCATGATTTATGATTCATGATTCATGACTCATGATTCATGATTCAATTCATGATTCATGATTCAATTCATGATTCATGATTCATGATTCAATTCATGATTCATGATTCAATTCATGACTCATGATTCATTATTCAATTCATGATTCATGATTCATGATTCAATTCATGATTCAAGATTCAATTCAAGATTCAATTCATGATTTATTTCATAATTCATGATACAATTCATGATTCAATTCATGATTTATGATTCGATTCATGATTTAATTCATGATTCATGATTCATGATTTGATTCATGATTCATGATTCGATTCATGATTCATGATTCATGATGCGATTCATGATTCATGATTCATGATTCAATTTATGATTCATGATTCATGATTCATTTCATGATTCATGATTCAATTCATGATTTATTATTTATTTTATGATTCATGATTCAATTCATGATTCAATTCATGATTCATTTCATGATTCATGATTTGTGATTCAATTCATAATTCATTTCATGATTCATTATTCATTTCATAATTCAATTCATGATTCATGATTTAATTCATGATTCATGATTTAATTCATGATTCATGATTCATTTCATGATTCATGTTTCAATTCATGATTCAATTCATGATTTATTTCATGATTCATGATTCATGATTAAATTGATGATTCATGATTTATTTCATGATTAATGATTCATGATTCAATTCATGATTCATGATTCATGATTCAATTCATGATTCATTTCATGATTCATGATTCAATTTATGTATCATGATTCTTGATTCATGATTCATTTCATGATTCATGATTCAATTGATGATTCAATTTATGATTCATGATTCATGATTCATGATTTGAATCATGATTCATGATTCAATTTATGATTCATAATTCAATTTATGATTCATGATTCAATTCATGATTTATTATTCATTTCATCATTCATTTCATGATTCATTATTCATTTAATGATTCATGATTCAATTCATGATTCATGATTCATGTTTCAATTCAAGATTCAAGATTCAATTCATAATTCATTTCATGATTTATGATTCATGATTCAATTCATGATTCATTTCATGATTCATGATTCAATTCACGATTCATGATTCATGATTCAATTTATAATTATGATTCATGATTTGATTCATGATTCATGATTCATGATTCAATATATGATTCATGATTCAAGATTCAATTCATAATTCATTTCATGATTTATGATTCATGATTCAATTCATGATTCATTTCATGATTCATGATTCAATTCACGATTCATGATTCATGATTCAATTTATGATTTATGATTCATGATTCGATTCATGATTCATGATTCATGATTCAATTTATGATTCATGATTCATGATTCAATTCATGATTCATGATTCAATTCATGATTCATGATTCATTTTATGATTCAATTCATGATCCATGATTCAATTCATGATTTATGATTCATGATTCAATTCATGATTCATGATTCAATTCATGATTCATGATTCATGATTCAATTCATGATTCATGATTCATGATTCAATTCACAACTCATGATTCATGATTCAATTCATGATTCATGATTCATGATTTGAATCATGATTCATCATTCAATTCATGACTCAAGATTCAATTCATGATTCAATTCATGATTTATTTCATAATTCATGATACAATTTATGATTCAATTCATGATTCATGATTCAATTCATGATTCATGATTCAATTAATGATTTAATTCATGATTCATGATTCATGATTCGATTCATGATTCATGATTCGATTCATGATTCATGATTCGATTCATGATTCATGATTCATGATTCGATTCATGATTCATGATTCAATTTATGATTCATGATTCATGATTCATTTCATGATTCATGATTCAATTCATGATTTATTATTTATTTTATGATTTATGATTCAATTCATGATTCAATTCATGATTCAATTCATGATTCATGATTTAATTCATGATTCATGATTTAATTCATGATTCATGATTCATTTCATTATTCATGTTTCAATTCATGATTCAATTCATGATTCATTTCATGATTCATGATTCATGATTAAATTGATGATACATGATTTAATTTATGATTAATGATTCATGATTCAATTCATGATTCATGATTCATGATTCAATTCATGATTCATGATTCATGATTCATGTTTCGATTCATGATTCATGATTCATGATTCAATTTATGTATCATGATTCTTGATTCATGATTCATTTCATGATTCATGATTCAATTGATGATTCAGTTTATGATTCATTATTCATGATTCATGATTTGAATCATGATTCATGATTCAATTTATGATTCATAATTCAATTTATGATTCATGATTCAGCTCATGATTTATTATTCATTTCATCATTCATTTCATGATTCATTATTCATTTAATGATTCATGATTCAATTCATGATTCATGATTCATGTTTCAATTCAAGATTCAAGATTCAATTCATAATTCATTTCATGATTTATGATTCATGATTCAATTCATGATTCATTTCATGATTCATGATTCAATTCACGATTCATGATTCATGATTCAATTCATGATTTATGATTCATGATTCGATTCATGATTCATGATTAATGATTCAATTTATGATTCATGATTCATGATTCAATTCATGATTCATGATTCAATTCATGATTCATGATTCAATTCATGATTCATGATTCATTTTATAATTCAATTCATGATCCATGATTCATGATTCAATTCATGATTTATGATTCATGATTCGATTCATGATTCATGATTCATGATTCAATTTATGATTCATGATTCATGATTCAATTCATGATGCATGATTCAATTCATGATTCATAATTCATTTTATGATTCAATTCATGATCCATGATTCATGATTCAATTCATGATTCATGATTCATGATTTGAATCATGATTCAATTCATGATTCATAATTCAATTTATGATTAATGATTCAATTCATGATTTATTATTCATTTCATCATTCATTTCATGATTCATTATTCATTTAATGATTCATGATTCAATTCATGATTCATGTGTCATGTTTCAATTCATGATTCAAGATTCAATTCATAATTCATTTCATGATTTATGATTCATGATTCAATTCATGATTCATTTCATGATTCATGATTCATGATTCAATTCACGATTCATTATTCATGATTCAATTCATGATTTATGATTCATGATTCGATTCATGATTCATGATTCATGATTCAATTTATGATTCATGATTTAATTCATGATTCATGATTCATTTCATGATTCATGTTTCAATTCATGATTCAATTCATGATTCATTTCATGATTCATGATTCATGATTAAATTCATGATTCATGATTCAATTCATAATTCATGATTCGATTCATGACTCATGATTCATGATTCACATCATGATTCATGATTCAATTCATGATTTATCATTCATTTCATGATTCAATTCATGATTCATGATTCATGATTCAATTCATGATTCATGATTCAATTCATGATTCATGATTCAATTTATGATTCATGATTCAATTCATGATTCATTATTAATTTCATGATTCATGATTCAATTCATGATTCAAGATTCAATTCATGATTCAATTTATGATTTATTTCATGATTCATGATTCAATTTATGATTCAATTCATGATTCATGATTCGATTAATGATTCAATTTATGTTTCAATTCATGATTCATGATTCAATTCATGATTCAATTCATGATTCATGATTCGATTCATGATTTATGATTCGATTCATGATTCATGATTCAATTCATGATTCATGATTCAATTCATGGTTCATGATTCATGATTCATGATTCAATTCATGATTCATGATTCATGATTCAATTCACGATTCATTATTCATGATTCAATTCATGATTTATGATTCATGATTCGATTCATGATTCATGATTCAATTTATGATTCATGATTTAATTCATGATTCATGATTCATTTCATGATTCATGTTTCAATTCATGATTCAATTCATGATTCATTTCATGATTCATGATTCATGATTAAATTCATGATTCATGATTCAATTCATGATTAATGATTCATGATTCAATTCATGATTCATGATTCAATTCATGATTCATGATTCATGATTCATGTTTCGATTCATGATTCATGATTCATGATTCAATTTATGTATCATGATTCTTGATTCATGATTCATTTCATGATTCATGATTCAATTGCTGATATAATTTATGATTCATGATTCATGATTCATGATTCATGATTCATGATTCAATTCATAATTCATGATTCGATTCATGACTCATGATTCATGATTCACATCATGATTCATGATTCAATTCATGATTTATCATTCATTTCATGATTCAATTCATGATTCATGATTCAATTCATGATTCATGATTCAATTCATGATTCATGATTCAATTTATGATTCATGATTCAATTCATGATTCATTATTAATTTCATGATTCATGATTCAATTCATGATTCAAGATTCAATTCATGATTCAATTTATGATTTATTTCATGATTCATGATTCAATTTATGATTCAATTCATGATTCATGATTCGATTAATGATTCAATTTATGTTTCAATTCATGATTCATGATTCAATTCATGATTCAATTCATGATTCATGATTCGATTCATGATTTATGATTCGATTCATGATTCATGATTCAATTCATGATTCATGATTTAATTCATGGTTCATGATTCATGATTCATGATTCAATTCATGATTCATGAATCAAGATTTGAATCATGATTCATGATTCAATTCATGATTCATTATTCATGATTCAATTTATGATTCATGATTCAATTCATGATTCATTATTCATTTCATGATTCATGATTCAATTCATGATTCATGATTCATGATTCAATTCATGATTTATGATTCATTTCATGATTTATGATTCATAATTCGATTCATGATTCAATTCATGATTCATGATTCAATTCATGATTCATGATTCAATTTATGATTCATGATTCATTTCATGATTCCTTATTCATGATTTATTTGATGATTCAATTTATGATTCATGATTTATGATTCAATTCATGAATCATGATTCAATTCATGATTCATGATTCAATTCATGATTTATGATTCATGATGCATGATTCAATTCATGATTCATGATTCGTGATTCATTTCATAATTCATGATTTAATTCAGGATTCATGATTCATTTCATGATTCATGTTTCAATTCATGATTCAATTCATGATTCTTTTCATGATTCATGATTCATGATTAAATTCATGAATCATGATTCAATTCATAATTAATGATTCATGATTCATTTCATGATTCATGATTCATGATTCATGATTCATGATTCGATTCATGATTCATGATTCATGATTCGATTCATGATTCAATTTATGTATCATGATTCTTGATTCATAATTCATTTCATGATTCATGATTCAATTGATGATTCAATATATGTTTCATGATTCATGACTCATGATTCATGATTTAATTCATGATTCATGATTCAATTCATGATTATGATTCATTTCATGATTCGATTCATGATTCATGATTCAATTCATGACTCATGATTCATGATTCAATTCATGATTCATGATTCATGATTCAATTTATGATTCATGATTTGAATCATGATTCATGATTCAATTCATGACTCAAGATTCAATTCATGATTTATCATTCATTTCATGATTCAATTCATGATTCATGATTCATGATTCATGTTTCGATTCATGATTCATGATTCAATTTATGTATCATGATTCTTGATTCATGATTCATTTCATGATTCATGAATCAATTGATGATTCAATTTATGATTCATGATTCATGATTCATGATTCATGATTCATGATTCATGATTCATGATTCATGATTCATGATTCAATTCATAATTCATGATTCGATTCATGACTCATGATTCATGATTTACATCATGATTCATGATTCAATTCATTATTTATCATTCATTTCATGATTCCATTCATGATTCATGATTCATGATTCAATTCATGATTCATTTTATAATTCAATTCATAATTCATGATTCGATTCATGACTCATGATTCATGATTTACATCATGATTCATGATTCAATTCATGATTTATCATTCATTTCATGATTCAATTCATGATTTGTGATTCAATTCATGATTCATGATTCATTTTATAATTCAATTCATGATCCATGATTCATGATTCAATTCATGATTTATGATTCATGATTCGATTCATGATTCATCATTCATGATTCAATTTATGATTCATGATTCATGATTCAATTCATGATTCATGATTCAATTCATGATGCATGATTCAATTCATGATTCATAATTCATTTTATGATTCATGATTCAATTCATGATTCATGATTCATGTTTCAATTCATGATTCAAGATTTAATTCATTATTCATTTCATGATTTATGATTCATGATTCAATTCATGATTCATTTCATGATTCATGATTCATGATTCAATTCACGATTCATTATTCATGATTCAATTCATGATTTATGATTCATGATTCGATTCATGATTCATGATTCAATTTATGATTCATGATTTAATTCATGATTCATGATTCATTTCATGATTAATGTTTCAATTCATGATTCAATTCATGATTCATTTCATGATTCATAATTCATGATTAAATTCATGATTCATGATTCAATTCATGATTAATGATTCATGATTCAATTCATGATTCATGATTCATGATTCAATTCATGATTCATGTTTCGATTCATGATTCATGATTCATGATTCTATTTATGTATCATGATTCTTGATTCATGATTCATTTCATGATTCATGATTCAATTAATGATTCAATTTATGATTCATGATTCATGATTCATGATTCAATTCATAATTCATTATTCGATTCATGATTCAATTCATGATTCATGATTCAATTCATGATTCATGATTCATGATTCAATTCATGATTAATGATTCAATTTATGATTCATGATTTAATTCATGATTCATTATTAATTTCATGATTCATGATTCAATTCATGATTCAAGATTTAATTCATGATTCAATTTATGATTTATTTCATGATTCTTGATTCAATTCATGATTCAATTCATGATTCATGATTCGATTCATGATTTATGATTCGATTCATGATTCATGATTCAATTCATGATTCATGATTCAATTCATGGTTCATGATTCATGATTCATGATTCAATTCATGATTCATGATTCATGATTTGAATCATGATTCATGATTCAATTCATGATTCATTATTCATTTCATGATTCATGATTCAAATTATGATTCAAGATTCAATTCATGATTCATGATTCATGATTTATGATTCATTTCATGATTTATGATTCATAATTCGAATTATGATTCATGATTCAATTCATGATTCATGATTCAATTCATGATTCATGATTCAATTTTTAATTCATGATTCATTTCATTATTCCTTATTCATGATTCATTAGATGATTCAATTTATGATTCATGATTCATGATTCAATTCATGATTCATGATTCAATTCATGATTTATGATTCATGATTCATGACTCATGATTCATGATTCAATTCATGATTCGATTCATGATGCATGATTCAATTCATGATTCATGATTCGTGATTCATTTCATAATTCATGATTTAATTCAGGATTCATGATTCATTTCATGATTCATGTTTCAATTCATGATTCAATTCATGATTCTTTTCATGATTCATGATTCATCATTAAATTCATGAATCATGATTCAATTCATGATCAATGATTCATGATTCGATTCATGATTCATGATTCATGATTCAATTTATGATTCATGATTCATGATTCATTTCTTGATTCATGATTCAATTCATGATTTATTATTTATTTTATGATTCATGATTCAATTCATGATTCAATTCATGATTCATTTCATGATCATGATTTGTGATTCAATTCATAATTGATTTCATGATTCATTATTCATTTCATGATTCAATTCATGATTCATGATTTAATTCATGATTCATGATTTAATTCATGATTCATGATTCATTTCATGATTCATGTTTCAATTCATGATTCAATTCATGATTCATTTCATGATTCATGATTCATGATTAAATTGATGATTCATGATTTAATTCATGATTAATGATTCATGATTCAATTCATGATTCATGATTCATGATTCAATTCATGATTCATGATTCATGATTCATGTTTCGATTCATGATTCATGATTCAATTTATGTATCATGATTCTTGATTCATGATTCATTTCATGATTCATGATTCAATTGATGATTCAATTTATGATTCATGATTCATGATTCATGATTTGAATCATGATTCATGATTCAATTTATGATTCATAATTCAATTTATGATTCATGATTCAATTCATGATTTATTATTCATTTCATCATTCATTTCATGATTCATTATTCATTTAATGATTCATGATTCAATTCATGATTCATGATTCATGTTTCAATTCAAGATTCAAGATTCAATTCATAATTCATTTCATGATATATGATTCATGATTCAATTCATGATTCATTTCATGATTCATGATTCAATTCACGATTCATGATTCATGATTCAATTTATGATTTATGATTCATGATTCGAATCATGATTCATGATTCATGATTCAATTTATGATTCATGATTCAAGATTCAATTCATAATTCATTTCATGATTTATGATTCATGATTCAATTCATGATTCGTTTCATGATTCATGATTCAATTCACGATTCATGATTCATGATTCAATTTATGATTTATGATTCATGATTCGATTCATGATTCATGATTCAAGATTCAATTTATGATTCATGATTCATGATTCAATTCATGATTCATGATTCCTTTTATGATTCAATTCATGATCCATGATTCAATTCATGATTTATGATTCATGATTCAATTCATGATTCATGATTCAATTCATGATTCATGATTCATGATTCAATTCATGATTCATGATTCATGATTCAATTCACGACTCATGATTCATGATTCAATTCATGATTCATGATTCATGATTTGAATCATGATTCATCATTTAATTCATGACTCAAGATTCAATTCATGATTCGATTCATGATTTATTTCATAATTCATGACACAATTTATGATTCAATTCATGATTCATGATTCAATTCATGATTCATGATTCAATTCATGATTCATGATTCATTTTATAATTCAATTCATGATCCATGATTCATGATTCAATTCATGATTCGATTCATGATTCATGATTCATGATTCAATTTATGATTCATGATTCATGATTCAATTCACGACTCATGTTTCATGATTCAATTCATGATTCATGATTCATGGTTCAATTTATGATTCATGATTTGAATCATGATTCATCATTCAATTCATGACTCAAGATACAATTCATGATTCAATTCATGATTTATTTCATAATTCATGATACAATTTATGATTCAATTCATGATTCATGATTCGATTCATGATTTAATTCATGATTCATGATTCATGATTCGATTCATGATTCATGATTCGATTCATGATTCATGATTCATGATTCAATTTATGATTCTTGATTCATGATTCATGATTCAATTCATGATTTATTATTTATTTTATGATTCATGATTCAATTCATGATTCAATCATGATTCATTTCATGATTCATGATTTGTGATTCAATTCATAATTCATTTCATGATTCATTATTCATTTCATGATTCAATTCATGATTCATGATTTAATTCATGATTCATGATTCATGATTTGAATCATGATTCATGATTCAATTCATGATTCATTATTCATTTCATGATTCATGATTCAATTCATGATTCAAGATTCAATTCATGATTCATGATTTATGATTTATGATTCATTTCATGATTTATGATTCATAATTTGAATTATGATTCATGATTCAATTCATGATTCATGATTCATGATTTGAATCATGATTCATGATTCAATTCATGATTCATTATTCATTTCATGATTCATGATTCAATTCATGATTCAAGATTA